>NW_021475726.1:0-311 GCF_001605985.2 Dendrobium catenatum | reverse complement strand
GCTATTTTTGGCCTGGGAGATGTCGGCCTTGCTGTGAGTCTCCATCTTTCTAAAAGAGAACTTGCTTGGATTGGACATTGATTAGTGATATATCATCAAAAAAAATATCTTGATCGGGCATGAATCTCGAGGCAAAATCAAGCCGGAAATTTTCAAAAATTAAATCCGGGATCGCCTGAACTCCGATTTCAGCAAGCTTACAGTCAAACTGAGCGTCTAGGAAATACGAACCCAACGACACCAAATTCAACTCGATCTGAGCCTAAATGAGTATGAATCAAAGACCTGAAGCGTTGTTGGAAGGTTCAAAC
>NW_021475725.1:0-204 GCF_001605985.2 Dendrobium catenatum | reverse complement strand
TAGCACAACAACAAAATAAATAAGCAAATAAAAAACTAAAGAAAAATCAGAAATAGAAAATTTAGAGTTTAATAATCATTAAGTTCATGCATTTATGTTTATGACACCTAATCTTATCCTTAAGATGCTAAAAGTTTCAAAGGACGGTGGTTTAGTAAAAATGTTACCTAGTTGGTTTTTAGTTGCTACATGGTGTAGCTCAAT
>NW_021475724.1:0-256 GCF_001605985.2 Dendrobium catenatum | reverse complement strand
TATCATCCTGTACGATCAGTTCAAATTCAGCTCATCAGCTCGAGATGATTTGGGACAATCAGAAGAAAATTGGTTACATCGTCCTGGCCAATCTCACGATCATCCCGGACAATTAGTTTAAAATTGATTTCAATCATCCTTATCATCGCCCTAAATAGATTCTGGCCGATGTAAATCATCCAAGCAATTGTCCTGTCCAATCTTAGGATTGTTCCGGACGATGTGATCGTATCAATTAGCCATTAATGCTTTCCAA
>NW_021475723.1:0-241 GCF_001605985.2 Dendrobium catenatum | reverse complement strand
AGCTAAATTAGATTTCAATTTTAGAAGACTTAGGTTTTGTTTGAGACAACTTTATTACTGCTTCTTAAAATAGCTTTCTAGTGCAGAAGTTTGTAGTTAAAATAAATATTAAAAACTACATTAAAAATTAGTAAGAAAGTTATCTCAAACGAAACCTTAATAGATTTGGTTGGTATACTTATAATATTGACATATACATGTTATTATTTGCAAATGGATATATTTAGTGTGATATTCAAGT
>NW_021475722.1:0-466 GCF_001605985.2 Dendrobium catenatum | reverse complement strand
AGTTGATCAGCCTATGCCCTAAAATATATTATTTTTTTAGGTTCTTTGGTGTTTGGCTATGTTTAAGCATACTATTTGATTAGCCTATATTCCATATATAATCCTTTTGACCATAGGTAATTAGCCTAGGTCTCATCACATCTTAATATTTTAGGTTATACGTGGTTAGCTTTGATCTTATTCTTTTAGACCTTATATATCAAAATATATATGAGCTATTAACATGCTAATAATTATTGGTTGAGTAAGCCTACCGAGTAATAAGGGACGAGCGACGAGTGGTGAGTGGCGAGTAGGTGTCCTTTGAGTGATGACTGATGAGAAGATCCACCAAGTGATGAGTGGAAATTAGCCTTTGACGAGTGACATCGATACTTGGTCAATGAACCTTAACCTTTGATAAGGCAACTTTAACCTTCATCGGCTAAGGGAAACATGAGCTTGATCGAGCTATATTTGAATATAC
>NW_021475721.1:0-224 GCF_001605985.2 Dendrobium catenatum | reverse complement strand
TAAGATAAATAAGATGAATTGAGAAATGTTGGAGGGGTTATTAGACTGAGTGTGAATGTTTTTTCTAGCCCAGACTTGTTATTCAAGAAGAAGAACGGGAGTTGGAGATTCTGTGTTGATTATTGGGCTTTGAATAAGGAGACTGTACCAGACAAGTTTTCCATACCGCCGGTGATTGAAGAGCTATCGGATGAGTTGTGTGGAGCAGTGGTGTTCACCAAGGT
>NW_021475720.1:0-281 GCF_001605985.2 Dendrobium catenatum | reverse complement strand
TAATCTTCCATAGACTTAAGGTTCAAGCATCTTCAAAGATCAAGTAGTCTTGTCACTGAGTTTCTCTATAAATATTAGCTTTGAGTCACATATATACTTTTAATTTCCAACTTGTAATCCTTGTGAAAATTTGTCAAGATGGATTTTTCCACTCTTCTTAGCATTTGAGCTTCCAAGAAAGCTGAATTCAAGTGAGTGCGATTTTCTTTGGTATGGAGACCAAAAATGTGGAAGAGACCAAGCCGAGTTTGGTTGTTGTTGGAGAGGATACATGAGTATTA
>NW_021475719.1:0-651 GCF_001605985.2 Dendrobium catenatum | reverse complement strand
ATCTTTCCTCCAACTCATCTCTTCAAGGAATCCAGTGCTCTGGTGGCCTATCTACTATTTTCTTTACACCAATTGTTACCTTCGATATGTGGAAAGAAGATTTCCCAATATTGACAAAAATGAAATATTTTTCATTTGATGTATAGCTATCATAGTACTTGCATGTTCAATCTTATTGATTTGATGCTAACCTCTTAGCATATAAGATGATTCCGCAATAAAAGGTTAGAATAGATTAGGCAATGGTATAGGAATAATTTTAGACTTTGGAGATACCATAGTGATCTAGTAATCAAATTGATGTAGGAGATTATTGGGTGTGTCCCATGCATCTCTGGATTTTCCTATGGCAATTTGAAATCAAATTTAGCCTTAATTGAATTTTCAAAGTCTATGGTCCTTAAATCACCCTAAACTTCAAAAATTATAATAAATTACCATTAATTCAAAAAATTATAAAATTAAAATATAATTCTCCTCTGATCTTGTAGATCGAAGGAAAATTTTCCCAAATCCTAAAGAATTTAAATATACCTTTAATAATCCCTTAAAGGTATAAACCCTAGAAACTTAATTCTAGAAAATTCATTTTAGATCCAAATGAATCCTAATTTTCAGAGATTGATATTGAGGTTCATGGTAATCTCTAGT
>NW_021475718.1:0-217 GCF_001605985.2 Dendrobium catenatum | reverse complement strand
TTAATTGGTCTATTGGATCAACTATGAAATTTTCCAAATATAGAATTAATTTTTTTAATCAAATTTCTACCAAATAGAATAGAATGTAGTTATCACAAATAGTTGCCATAAAGCTAAATAATTTGAATAACATTATATTAAAATATATAAATAAAATAATAAATCAATTCTAAATTTGCTTTGAGATGGGTGTACTAAATTTATAATAAATCAAAGT
>NW_021475717.1:0-308 GCF_001605985.2 Dendrobium catenatum | reverse complement strand
ATTATGTTAATTAGATGGTTGAAAGTTGACTTTTAAAACTAATTTGATTTTTAAACTTTTAATATTTTCCTTAAATGTTGGATCTTAAGATGAGAAATTAGCTTCTAAGTTTGCTCAATTTGAAAATTTCTATATTAGGCTACAATTTTTCAAAGCATTGACCTAGTTTTGAACTATGATTGATCGAAGGGTTGACTTTTTGACTTTAATTGAATTTTGGAGGTTCGATATTTAAAAAAAATACTAAATTTTAATTAAATTTGAATGGCTTTGAGTTTGATTAAATTGAATTTTCCTAGAATTATTTG
>NW_021475716.1:0-219 GCF_001605985.2 Dendrobium catenatum | reverse complement strand
AGTATTAGGAGGGGAAATGATCTTTCATGCTGCATACAATGTTATCAAAGAGCTCTAAGTAAGACCATGCACACCCTTGTTTCTAACGGTAAAGGTCTCAAGTTCAAATCTAACCTAATATTTGTTTTAAAATTGCTTCCTATATGGAGTTCAGAAATATATAATTGGTCATGTGCCCTATTTAAAATAAATATAACATTCATTAGAAGACTAAATTAG
>NW_021475715.1:0-282 GCF_001605985.2 Dendrobium catenatum | reverse complement strand
TGGAGTCTAAGGGAGGAGAAATTATTCTATGCAAACTCTGAACATAGCTCTATATCCTCAAACCAACCAGAATGAGCCACGTAAGCGGTACCGAGCCGCGAGCAGTATCAAGCAGCGGTACCGACGTGGCTCATTTGGGTTGGTCTCCGAATGACGTTCGGCTTCCACACAGAATAATTTGGGAGAGTAGAAAGTACTTGAACATTGCATAGTCATGATAGAAACTACAAAATTCATAGACCATAAACCACATTTAGCACTTGATTGTAATTAAACCATTGA
>NW_021475714.1:0-247 GCF_001605985.2 Dendrobium catenatum | reverse complement strand
ATCTAGTTATGATTATTTTAAATTTTGAAGACCATACGCCGTCGATCTTTGATCCGGGTATGATGATTTAACTATTGAAGACCTCGCGCCGTCGATCTTTGATCCGGGCGGGAAGAATTACGGCATTGCCGTCCCGATTTCTCCCTCGGTGGGGAGGAGACGTCGGGAGGCTGCCGAAATTTTCATTGAACAATAAAGGACTTGGACTAAAATTTAAAAATTGATTTGAACAAAATTCTAAATATAA
>NW_021475713.1:0-258 GCF_001605985.2 Dendrobium catenatum | reverse complement strand
TATGTTGGAAAATTCTATAATTTGCCTTATGTTTGGAGAAATTCATGAGTTTTGGAGAAGTGGTCACAATCCTCACCTTTATAAATTTATGATCTCATTATGATGTTTATGGTGGAATCAAGAGGAGTAACTTGCCATATATTTAATGCTTTGCTTATGAGTTCCTAAAACACAATTCTCATATTTCATTAGTTAGTCTATTTAAAGAGCTCTTGGTTTGGAATGCTATATGTTTGACACAAAAGCATGATTACAAGT
>NW_021475712.1:0-264 GCF_001605985.2 Dendrobium catenatum | reverse complement strand
GTATAAGATAAGTCAGAAAAGTGAGTATATTATTATATAGATAGGACTGGAAGGTTCATAGAGGAAGATAGAATGAATAAAGAAAAATTCTAACGAACGGGATCGATCGGATTAGCCGATTGTTCGAATGATTTCGAATTATAAAAAAGTATCTATGCATTATTTTTCCCTCAAAATCCTCCCATTGCGTATTGGTACTTATCGGGTATAGAATAAGATCTGTTTCTCCGGGACCCTCTAAACCGAGTGGTTTTGCCGCCAAAT
>NW_021475711.1:0-573 GCF_001605985.2 Dendrobium catenatum | reverse complement strand
GAGAAAATAATAATAATAAAATAATATTTGGAATCATTAAAAATATACAAGTTGCAAGAATGTAAAACATGCAAAGCTGAATAGCAACTCTCTCAATAACTTTTACCTAAATTTTTGGTCAAAGAGGTTGACTTGGTCAAATTTACAAAGTTAGGCCCTAAGACCACCTCCCTTGCGTTAACTTTATCATATGCTTTTTCTAAATCAATAAATATCATATTTAGAGTTTAGGGTTTAGGGTTTAGGGTTTAGGGTATGCTTTATCATATGCTTTTTCTAAATCAATAAATATCATTGAGCTCAGACCCATGTCTTGGGTCAACTTGGTTGACTAGGTCAACCTCGGTTGACCCATTAAGCCCTAATGGGTCTAATTTAATTTCAAAGCCTACTCAAACCTATCTTTAGCTCAAATCTTCCATCCCATGGACCTATCTGACCAAGTTGACCAAGTTAACCCTTGACTTGGTCAATCCAAGTCTTAATGGGTCAATTTGACCTATTTAGGTCAATTTAAAGCCCCTTTAATGCATTTCAAGCCCTATTAACTCCCCTTTGTTCAAATCACGGCCA
>NW_021475710.1:0-265 GCF_001605985.2 Dendrobium catenatum | reverse complement strand
GATTATATTTTGATTGATTGGAATTAGGATTTCTTGGTCACTTGGGCTCTAAACTCTTTTGTCTAGAGATTTGGGAGAGACAATCAACCTCTTGAATTGAGGATCTCTTGTATCTTTGTTTTGTTCTTGTTTTCATTTGTTTTATATAAGAATTGTCATCATTTGATTGTTCTTTCACTACGATTTCTTCATTTTATCACTGTTTTTGTCGATTATTGTGAGGTTTGCTTGCGAACTCAAGTAGATCTGATAGGATTACTTGCAA
>NW_021475709.1:0-544 GCF_001605985.2 Dendrobium catenatum | reverse complement strand
CAAATGCCTGATAAATGATCCACGATCAAGGGATTCAACATTGGTTGTCCATTCAAACCACTCCCAATTTACCCCCGATCTTCCTCCTATTTACTAGTCATGACATCCTCATAAAACTATAAATAGCCCCTCATTTCTCTCAAGAGGGGACCCAAGCAAGAAGAGAGGAGAAGAGGAGAAGAGGAGAAGAGATGAAGAGAGGATAAGAAGAAAGAGAAGTAGAGAAGGATGGAAGAGAAGGAAGAAGCTCCTTCTCGACCACCACCAGAGTTCCTCTTGACTTTCAAGTGGCACTGGAGTTCCGGAGTTCTGCCCGACTTTCAAGTGACGCCGGAGTTCCACCCGACTTTCAAGTGACGCCGGAGTTTCGTTCGACCACCAAGTGACGCTAAAGTTCCTCCCGACTTTCAAGTGACGCCGGAGTTCCGCCCGACTTCCAAGTGACGCCGGAGTTCAGGTGGACCTCCAAGTGACGCTAGAGTTCCTCCCGCCTTCCAAGTAATAAATTGCATTTTTCTGGACTCATTTCAGCCCCTAGTGGTCA
>NW_021475708.1:0-295 GCF_001605985.2 Dendrobium catenatum | reverse complement strand
GATCTCACAACCGCCCACTACCTCACTCACACATGATCTCACAACCGCCCTCTTCCCCACTCACACATGATCTCACTATCCACTCACACGTGATCTCACAACCGCCCACTACCCTCTCTCCCATGACACATAACTCCTGCTCCGCCCACTCTCTCCTCATTCGAACTCAACTCTTACACACCGGAAGCTTTGATACGGTTGACTGGAGCCACCAAAGAAAACTTGAGCTATAAGTTTGACAGAAGATGCAAGTATTTTGAAGATGCAAGGATTATAAAAACGATATGACAAGAAG
>NW_021475707.1:0-629 GCF_001605985.2 Dendrobium catenatum | reverse complement strand
TTTTTTTTTTTTTTTTTTTAAGAGAGTTTGCAGACTAACCTCTTTCATAATTTCATTGCTCTAAAAAAGAGTTACAGGTACATAAAAAAGAAGGAAAAATTGTAATTTTGCTGTAATCAAAGACAAAATAAACAAAGGATGCCATCATGCCAATATTTCAATTATAACCAAAAGGACCAACAAAGCCTATTAAAAAAAATTAATACTACCGCTAGACTCGGGAGGCAGCTAAATGAAATCTCACATAAGCAATAAGAAGTTAAGAACTATCATGGAAGTAGACAGAATCCGATTGCCAGGGCAGACAGGTCATCGAAAGGAGAAATTATTTCGTTGGGTACACACTGTGTATAAATAGTGTATAGACACTTTGAATAAAACTATATATAAAATTTATACTTAATGTACAAAGTATGTACACTCAATGTCCGGATGAAAACTTCCCGTCCAGACTTCATATGGAAAAATTTCTCAATCCAAGAAAGTAATTGAAAATAATAGCCAGCCTGAAGAACTTTTATTAGATCTGGTGTAAGGACGTAGAGGAACGTCCGGTCAGAAGCAAAATCCTGCCAA
This sequence comes from Dendrobium catenatum, assembly GCF_001605985.2. Lineage (NCBI taxonomy): Eukaryota > Viridiplantae > Streptophyta > Magnoliopsida > Asparagales > Orchidaceae > Dendrobium > Dendrobium catenatum. Next base: position 53 of record NW_021475707.1, on the reverse strand, counting down.
AAAACTCGGTATTTGTTCGGTATTGCTAGGTATTATTTGATAATAATGAGGAA
>NW_021475706.1:0-239 GCF_001605985.2 Dendrobium catenatum | reverse complement strand
AGAATAGTAGTTCATAGATGAGGAGCTCAAAATATGAAGGCTTATTTTTAACAAGTCATACATTAGCCAAAAATATTTATCTGATGTACTTTCGAGCCATGCATTGCAGTCCTATAACTATTTCATGCTTCTAGTAGAGGCATTCTAGCAACTATAGGAATTCTTAGTAAGTTGTGGCTTCTTAAGTGACACTAGGCATATTATAATAGATGAACAACTAAGGATTTTTCTTAAATTAG
>NW_021475705.1:0-221 GCF_001605985.2 Dendrobium catenatum | reverse complement strand
TGCCGCCCTCCATTTGCAAGCCACAATGTCAGCCACTGCTTGTCATCACTGTCACCGCCCTTCGGCTCAAGCTATTGCAACCATCATCGCTGACGGCCCGAGCATCATCATCATTATCAAGATTTAAAGTGCATTTATTTTACTTCAATCTAACAAAAAAATGTTATATTTATTTTATACTCATCTTGATAATTCAAAAATATTTCTAATATAGTATATTC
>NW_021475704.1:0-272 GCF_001605985.2 Dendrobium catenatum | reverse complement strand
CTTTCTCTCTCTTCCTCTCTCTCTTATTTCCTCTCTCTCTCTCTCTCTCTCTTTCCCTTATTCCCTCTTCCTCTCTCTTATTCTCTCTCTCTCTCTCTCCATTCATCTATTCTCTCGCACACATTCTCTCTCTCTCCATTCATCTTTTCTCTCTCTCTCTCTCATTTCCTCTTCCTCTCTCTCTCCCTCTTATATTCCCTCTCTCTCTCTCTCTCACTCACTAACTCTCTCTCTGTCTCCCTCTTATTCCCTCTTCATCTATCTCTCTCTCT
>NW_021475703.1:0-1191 GCF_001605985.2 Dendrobium catenatum | reverse complement strand
AATCGAGTCTAAAATAGAAACTCTAATCAGGATATTTCAATTAAGGCAGCCGTCATTTATAGATCGGCCTGGACGATACAATTATCGTACAGGACGATATGCTCAATACAAAAAGAAATAGCCGCTATGATCAATTTAAGTATTCTGTATTTTTGAAAATTGGCTAGGACGATCACTATATCGGCTCAGACGATATTACACAATTATGCCTAAATTGATCCAGCAATCAAGGAAAAAATTAAGGATGATTAATACGATCATATCATCCTGGACGATCGTGAGATCGGCCAGGACGATCTATTAAAAAACCCTTAGTTGCTCATGGATGATAAATATTAGCAAGCACAAATCCAGAGCGATGTTCTGGTCGATCAGGATCGGATAGTTCGAATTCAGGGCTATGCTTTGGACGATCAAGCCAATTTTCAATTGTCCAGATCATCTTCAGGGCGATGTTCTGGCTGATCATCTCTGATTTGAACTGATCATACATGACGATAGGATTATCGTCCTGGATGATAAAGTCGGCAACTTACAATTATTGAGCTCCTTTGAAGCTCTTCTACTTAAAGAGCTTGTGTTTAACATTTTTGATATCCTTGGCTGCTATCTTGACATGAGAAAACCTAAAGGAGAGAGAGAGAGAGAGAGAGGGAGAGAGAGAGAGAGGATCTTGTGAGGGGGAGCTTGTGAGGGAGTTCACAAGGGTTGCTCCAAGCATTGTTCCACTTCTTCTTCCCTAGAGTCTCTTGTCCTTAGAAGGGTTGGGAGAGGTAAGCTTCAACAAGTGATCATGGTTCTCTGCCTGCTTTATGAGGAAGCAAAAGGAGTAGGGCTCTCTGTCTTTCCAGGGGTGGCAAAAAGGATGTGTTTTGTAAGAGTTTCTCCACCTAGTTGTGGGGGCTATAGGAGAGTCACGTTGGTAGTGCAATACTCGGAGGGTGCCTCCAGGGAGTGGACGTAGGTCAAGTTGACCGAACCACTATAAATCCTTGTATTCTTTTTACTGCTTCTGCACTTTAATTTTTCGTACTTATTTTTCTGAAGTGACTTTGGTTTGTGATAATTGTTCTTTTTGTTTAAAGATTTTTAAATACCAATTCACCCCCCCTCTTGGTTAGCCTCAGGACTAGTTCATAGGGCCTAACATCCCTAACGAACTTTCACTTATCATTAAGTAGAGCAAAATCC
>NW_021475702.1:0-910 GCF_001605985.2 Dendrobium catenatum | reverse complement strand
AACTTTGAGAATAGAGGAGACCACACATGTTGTATTTAATGAATCAGGAAATTTGGAAGAGCCAATTATTGTAGATGATGAAATTGAGGATAACTCCCAAAAGATTTAAAGAATAAATTTGGAAGAAAATTTGGAGATTGAAAACTCGTTGCCTAGAGATTTGAGATTTTCTAAAAACCACCCAAAAGAGTTGATAATTGGTGAACCTAGTGTGGGTGTAAGAACTAGGAATGGATTAAACAAAGAAGTCAATCATTCTTCCTTCATTTCAACCATAGAACCCACTAATATTAATCAAGCACTTTCAAATGAATTTTAGATTTTGACTATGTAAGAAGAATTAAATCAATTTATAAGGAACGAAGTTTGGGAATTAACTACAAGGCCAAAGAATCAAAGTGTTGTTGGAGCAAAGTGGGTGTCCAAGAATAAAATGAATGACTCAGAAGCAATCATTAGAAATAAGGTTAGATTGGTAGCAAAGGGGTATAATCAGATTAAATGTATTGATTTTGAGGAGACTTTTGCCCCTGTTGCTAGACTTGAAGCAATTAGGATTTTGTTAGCCTTTGCCTATTTTAGAGGATTTAAATTGTACCAAATGGATATGAAAAGTGCTTTTTTGAATGGGGTAATTCAAGAGGAAGTTTTTGTAGAACAACCTCTAGGTTTCGAAAATTCTAAATTCCCAAATCATGTTTTTAAATTGAAAAAGACACTATATGGTTTGAAATAGGCACTTAGGGCTTGGTATGAGAGGTTCAGCACTTTTCTACTTAATAAATCATTTAAAAAAGGAAGTGTAGATACAACTCTCTTTTTGAAAACATTTGGAAAGGATATACTCATTGTGTAAATTTATGTGGATGACAACATTTTTGGATCTTCAAATAAAAATCTTTGTGATGAC
>NW_021475701.1:0-233 GCF_001605985.2 Dendrobium catenatum | reverse complement strand
CTGGACGATTATTAATTTCGTCTGTACGACATTTTTCTAGAGGACCAGTCACCACGGACGATAATATAAATTCGTCTGGACGAAAATTTTCCAGTGAACCAATCGTCCTGTACGATATTTTATTTCGTCCTGGACGAATAGGACTTAGAAAAATTTTTCGAGCAAGTTCCTATTCGTTCCATATGGTCCATAGGAGATAACTGTCTGATCGTCCAGTACGAACTGTAAATCGT
>NW_021475700.1:0-243 GCF_001605985.2 Dendrobium catenatum | reverse complement strand
TTCCAAAAAGTTCCCCAAAAAGTTTTACAAACTAAAGGAATAATCAATGTCGATGATGTTGTAATAAAGGGTTACCCTGCAAGTCCCACAGTTAATTACAGAGGCGTGGAAATGTTGAGTCCAATGAAGGAACTTTTTCTTCGAGAAAATATAAAGAAATATCTTGACAGGTATTTTATTTTAGTATAATGTGTGTATGGTATGCGTATTACTTGCGTAACGCATGCGTACGTAATGCGTGCT
>NW_021475699.1:0-369 GCF_001605985.2 Dendrobium catenatum | reverse complement strand
TAACCATAATCCGCGATCCAGGTCATAAGAGGAAACCTAATCTAGCCTTAGAACACATCATAGCCTATGTCCTTGAAATCAAATACCAACTTCAGTATCCTATTCCACCTAACCTCCCAACTCCCTTCTACTCAAAAAGCTCCTTCAGTACCCTTCATAGTACTCGTCTCCACCCTGGGGATGAGGAACCTCGGGGTGCTGGAGAGGAGGAGGCTCACGCTCCCGCTCCCGTTCCTGATCCTGTTTTGCTCCACCAGCACTCACCGTTTGATCAACTGATAGAGATGTTTGATCGTTGGGAGACCCGCTTTGTTGCCTACGTTGTTGCACAGGAGCAGCAACACACTGAGGATATTGCCCGCTACGAGC
>NW_021475698.1:0-284 GCF_001605985.2 Dendrobium catenatum | reverse complement strand
AGAGAGAGAGAAAGAACTCTCTTTTAAGAGGTAAGGATTATCATCTTAAGGTAGAGTAAAAGCAATAATATATTTGCTTAGATAAATATTGATTTGCTTCAATATATAGTATGATTTAATCTTCATAATTTATTTTCATTTTTTGGCAAACAATAATTGATTTGTCTGACCAAATTTTATACTTAAAAAAATTATAAATATAGATCTGATACGGCATCACAAAAATTATCTTGATCGAGCACGAATCACGAGGCAAAAGCTAGTTGGAAACTTCAAAAATTAAT
>NW_021475697.1:0-797 GCF_001605985.2 Dendrobium catenatum | reverse complement strand
AATTTCAATTTTCTTATGGATCTCTTTGTGAGTTCTTGAGAGGAGAAACCCAAGGAAAGGGCCACGCATCACCCGTCAGCCGTCGGTGGATTCCGGGACTCGCGGTTAATATTCGTAGTATTTTCTTCTTTCCCATCTCCCTACACCAGCCGGCTCCACCTCCCCAAATTCCCCACCCGCCGGCCACTTCAAGCCTTCTAGCCACCGGTCAAAGCCACCCACCCCCTTCCTCTCCTTGGGTCATCGCCACCACCTTGAGCCGCCGGCCTTCTCCAAGGTATTCCCCCAAAACCCCTAACTGCCGACCTCCTTAGCCTCTCCAACCGCCGGCCACCACCCCAGCAGCCGCCGGCCTCCACCTCTTACCTATTCTCTCCACTAGTCTAGCCGCCGCCCCCTCTTGGCTCCAACAAATTTTGAAATTCGAAATTCCCAAGGTGGTTATTTCCCTGCCTATAATGAGTTCTAGTTAATTAGGAAAGTTTCCAAATTGGATCTCAATCAAATATTGGAATTCAAATACTTTCCTCATGCTCAAACTTAAATTAGGAAATTTTCCTAATTGAATTAAATCTGAAATATAATTCAGATTTGATTAAATCACTAATTGATTTCGTTGGGGCCCACATACTTAACATAACTTCCCCTCTCTCCCATCCCCATATGGCCGGCCCCCTTCACCTTAATTTCTCCCCAAATGAAGCCCCCAAATCCCCCACTAAATCAGCCCTAATCCTCTCCTAATTACCGCCCTCCCTCTATTAAGGAATAAATTTGAATTGTCAAATTAATTCCTT
>NW_021475696.1:0-1169 GCF_001605985.2 Dendrobium catenatum | reverse complement strand
ACTGCACTTTGGTAGATTTATTTCAACCCCCAGTTAACTAGGGGTTAAAATTACCAAAATACCCCTGAGGAATTTAAATGTTGATTTCAGACCGAATGACCTTTCAATTAGATGCAACCACGACTGAGCAGAGTGCCTGACAAAATTACACTCTATACTGGGTCCAAGATCAATTGGAGGAGTATTTTATAATGCTAAAAATTGACATTCAAAATCAAACCATGACTGAGCAGAGTGCCTGACTCCAATTTGAAAAGCTCGAGGCCTTACAGAGCTTTGTCTTTAAGGATTAATAAAACTCAGAATCGTACAAAGCTTTACTAGTTGAATCCCGTGATAAGATAGAGCAACTTCGAACCTTCCAAGGAGGAGACTTGGTATAGGTTCTTTGGATGCATATCTTAGCCTACCGAGAGATCGGTGGAGGAGTTTGAACCAACACAAGACTGTCCTCTTATCGTATAGACGATCTTTGAGAAAATTTCAAACATTAACTGATCAACCCTGGAGAATGCCACATGATAGTTTTAAATGTTGGGGAGGCTCTTCAGGAAGTACCATGCCAGATGAGTGTCAAATTCAAAGTCAATAAATAAAAGTCTTCGAATTTCCTAGATTTAAGAACTTTCTCAATTCAAAATCAAACATCTGAAACTTTCAAAATTCACTTTTAAAAATCAAATTCAAATTTCAAAATTCAAAAATAAAATCAAAACCCATATTCGAAAAACCTTCAAATTCAAATTGTCAAATCAAGTTTCAAACTCAAACATTTTCAAAATCAAATTTCAAATTCAAGCACATTTAGAATCAAATTCAAAACTATTCAAATCTCAAATTCCAAATTTCAAATCTGATCCTCTGTGTAGAGCAAGTTTCCTCCACATACGATCATTCAAATCCGATCCTCTATATAGAGCAAGTTTCCTATATATATGATCGTTCAAACTCGATCCTCTGTGTAGAGCAAGTTTCCTCTACATACGATCATTCCAGACCTGATTCTCTATATGGAGCAAGTTTCCTCCATATATGATCAATCCCTGATTCAATCCTCTATATGGAGTAAGTTTCCTCCATATACGATCATTATATACCTGATCCTCTATATGGAGCAAGTTTCATCCATATTTGATCAATCCCTGATTCGATCCTCTATATGGAGCAAG
>NW_021475695.1:0-240 GCF_001605985.2 Dendrobium catenatum | reverse complement strand
ATATAATAGTGGAAAATTTGTAAAAAGACAAATACAGTCCCCCGCTAATTACACTAATTCAATTTTTTTTTTTAAATAAAAAATGATGCAACATAACAAACATGCATTTTGTATGATGATTGTAGACTTTGAGCTCCAATTAGTTGGCCATTTACTATCATATTCTAACATATATAGGAACATTACTTATAAAGCATTTGGCATAAACAATTTGAAAGTGGACACCATATCCTTTTTTTT
>NW_021475694.1:0-213 GCF_001605985.2 Dendrobium catenatum | reverse complement strand
TCAAAGAATTCCAGACAAGCTTTAGTAACTTGCTCCCGTACAATATCCCAAAAACTCTTGAAGAAGGATGCTGTTACACTGTCTCTTCCAGGAGCACGATTTCTGCCCAGAGAACCAACAACAGCCAATATTTCCTCTTTAGTGACAGCACTCTCAAGAAAACTCGCCACTTCAAACAAGCTATCACAGTGGGGGCCGAGGGAGGGCCATCCT
>NW_021475693.1:0-832 GCF_001605985.2 Dendrobium catenatum | reverse complement strand
AGAATCCTAAGTCATCTTCCCCATTCGAAATCCATTTGGCCTTAGCTCTTTGCATAATCCAAGAAGTACAGGCATTATGAAAGAAAGCTAAAGAGGAGTTAATATGTTTGAGGTTGGCACTTAATTGAGATTCAATCGGGTGCAGTTGAATTTGTTCCAGGCATTGTTTCTGATTGTTTTCAAGACACATAATCTTGTCTTTAAGAAAATCAGAGTTGCTCCACACGTTATGTTATAAGCTGGATTTAAGCAGCCTAAGTTTATGATAGAGATTTGTAATTGGGCTTCCAGATGTATGCTGGGAGAAAGCTGAGATAACAATATCCCAGAACCCCTCATGTGAATCCAATAATTCTTAAATAAGAATCTATCGTCAGACTTCAAGTTATTACCAGCTTTGAGGATCAAAGGTGAATAGTCAGAACATCCAGGAGTTTCAATCTTGTAAAAAGAGTTGGGATAACAGTCAAGCCAAGCACTGTTAATGAACATTCTATCCAGCTTAATATAAATAGGAAACTCTATTATTGAACCAAGTGTATCTCAAACCAGTAGAAGCAAGGTCTAAAGATCCAGAATAAAAAACCCAACTGTTCATTTCATTCATCTGACTGTGATGAGGAGGGGATACCCCCAATTTCTCTTTGGTGTCTCTAAAACAGCTGAAATCTCCAACAATAAGCCACGGGGTAGTAATTTTGTTTGTAAGGTCAGAGAGCATAGCCCAAAGAGGGATCTGGTCAGCAGAACTATTAACAGCATAGACCACGGTTAAGAAAAAGGTAGAGGAAGAGTTGTAGGTTAGGGTGCCATGGATAAGCTGGGGGGTGAA
>NW_021475692.1:0-289 GCF_001605985.2 Dendrobium catenatum | reverse complement strand
ACTAAAAAGCCACTAATAAACTTACAAATTTGAATATATATTCATAAATCAAAATTTAACCTAATTTTATTTGATCGCCATCTTCTGTATGTATATATATATTTCTCTTTTGGTCACTCTATTATCAGCATATTTACTTAAACTTTTAGTTTAACAGTTTTAGTTTAACTTGTAGCATATCATATAAAATAATCAAATTCATTTGACTTTCTTTTACATTATATATATATTATTTTCATTTCATATGACATAAATCCTTATTATATATTTATAAAATAATATATTCTTT
>NW_021475691.1:0-318 GCF_001605985.2 Dendrobium catenatum | reverse complement strand
TCCCCGGAGCCACCCTCCGAGTATTGCACTAATACCACTAGTGACTCTTCTTTTGCACCCACAACAAGGTGGAGATGCCTTTACAAAACTCTCTTTCACCACTACCCGATGCGGCAGAGAATCGTTGTCCTTTTACACTCTCTAAGTGTTGGCAGAGAACCATCCGTCCTTTCACACTCTCCTGGTGTAGGCAGAGAACCCTTCATCCTTTCACACTCTCCAAGTGTAAAACCCTTCAAAAAGCTGATTTTTTTTTAGTGCAGTTCGTCTGTACGAACTGGTTTAGTACTGGACGAACTGAAGAAATTTGTGAAGAAA
>NW_021475690.1:0-273 GCF_001605985.2 Dendrobium catenatum | reverse complement strand
GGCCAAAATTTTACTGCATTATGAAAAAAATCTCCCTGGTGAAAAGTAAGGTGACATGAAAAGTAAGATAGTGACATGTATAGCTTTCACACAAAGCTATGTGGCTTCATAAATTAGGAGAAATTATTATGTACGGAATCCGGATAAGAAAAATAGTATGGACTATGAGTGTACACATAAAATATACACTGATTTAATACAATTTGTACAAATATTTATATAGTGTGTATACTCATATATCCAAATGATTCTTCTCATCCGGACTCGGCACAG
>NW_021475689.1:0-243 GCF_001605985.2 Dendrobium catenatum | reverse complement strand
GGGCTCAGACAGGGTTGCCCTATGAGTCCTTACCTCTTCTGTCTTGTCATGGATGCGTTCTCTAATCTTCTAGAGGACAGAGGTTTCAAAGGGATTACTTTAAATGGCTATACTATATCTCACTTGCTATACGCTGACGACGTCCTCATTTTCGGAGAAGCTACTCTTGAAAATTGTAGCTTGTTGGTCTCCATTATCAAAGAATTTGCTTGTATGACCGGACTGCATGTAAACCATGAGAAG
>NW_021475688.1:0-1437 GCF_001605985.2 Dendrobium catenatum | reverse complement strand
ACTTTTTGGGATTTAGCATTAGACAATTAAATGATGTAACTTTTTTGAGCCAAAAAAAAGTACATAAAAGGGCATCTTGAAGAAATATTAAATGGATAACGCCAAGACAATTAACACTCCCATGACCTCAGAAATTCAATTAGACAATGACACAAATGGAAAATCAGTTGATCAGAAGAAGTATAGAGGGATGATTGTATCTTTACTTTACCTGACTGCTAGCCGACCTGATATAATGTTGTGCTAGATTTCAAGCTGACCCTAAAGAATCCCACCTGATTGGAGTTAAGAGAATTCTTAGATACCTTTTAGGGACCTAAAACTTAGGAATCTGGTACCCTAGGCACAGCACTTCCTTTGAGATTATTGGATATTCTGATTTTGATTTTGTAGGATGTAAAATAGATAAAAAAAGCACTTCTGGAACTTTTCAATTCATAGGATAGTCTTTAGTCTCCTGGTCTAGTAGAAAGCAAAACTCTGTTGCTCTTTCCACTGCTGAAGCTGAGTACATTGCTTTAGGAAGTTGTGTGGCCCAAGTTCTTTGGCTAAAATAGCAAGTATAGGATTTAGGATTACATGTAGGCTCCATCTCTATTCTTTGTGACAACACTAGTGCCATCTGCATTTCTAAGAATCATATCCAACATTCAAGAACTAAGCACATTGACATTAGGCATTACTTTATTAGAGATCATGTGACTAAGGGAGATATTGAGTTACATCATATGGCGACTAAGAATCAACTGGCTGACATTTTTACTAAACCACTGGCCTTCGATACTTTCAGCACTTTAAGGACCATATTGGGTGTGGTTGCATTAATGCATGAACTTGATTTCTACTGATGTTTTATCTGTTGATTACTTTGCTACATTTTTCTAGTATTTTTGTTACTTATTTCTAGTTGTTTTTTATTTTGGTTTTAGTACTTTAGTTTTCCATATGCCTTGCTTTGTTTTTCCTTTTCAAATCATCGTTGAATTGATATCTTATGCCTTATTTTTTATTTTGAAAATTTGGAGTTAATATTTCAAAAACACCGTTGATTGTGTCTCACTCTCTAACCTATTTTGGTGGTAAAAATTTCTTTTCTAACCAAAAGACTATCTCAAATTAATAATTGGATTTTTCAATTGAGATATTTTCTACCTTGCTACAGTAATCTAGCTTATATCATAATATTCAAAGTTTTTTTATGTTACTTCAAGATTTCTTGTTATCTTGTCAATGAATCTCTCACATGATTTTTTATTCTGTTTTGTGGATTGTTCTTCCTTATATTAGAGAGTGAGTTTTTCTTCTCTAATATCTGGAAGATATACTCAAAACTAATAATATTTAAGAGTTTTTGGAAAATAATCTAGCTTGCAAAAATAATGAAAAAAAAAGTGGCCAATGATCCCAAAAACAAAAGATGCGCAATGATGACAAATT
>NW_021475687.1:0-472 GCF_001605985.2 Dendrobium catenatum | reverse complement strand
TCGGCATTTCCCTAGAATTTTGGCAGCCTTTTGCCTCCCCTTGCAAGGAGAGGTTGGGGAGGGCACTTGCCCTTTTGCATTTCCTCGATCGGATTAAAATCAACTATTGAGGGCTTTTGGGGAAGAATCAATCATAGGATCGATCTTCGACTCCTCCAATTGAGTGATTGCGGCATTCATGCTCTTTATTATTATTATTATTATTATTATTATTATTATATACAAATAATCCCTCCTCTTTACTCACCATTTCAAACAAGAAGGAAAAATTGTGCGGGTGAGTCAGTTCGGTTAGTTGGACGCAGAAAGGGGCGGATCGCTTGTTGTCGTTTGGACCTAGAGAGAGGCGAGCGGCTGTTGCTATTCGGACCTAGAGGGAGGCAGAGGGTTGTTGTGGTTCAAACCTAGAGGAAGGCGGGTGCTTGCGGGGCAAGCGTGGAGTCGAAGCGTGTGGTGTAGGCATCAGAGTACA
>NW_021475686.1:0-282 GCF_001605985.2 Dendrobium catenatum | reverse complement strand
TTTGTTAAAAAATTATGCCATGATGTGGTTTAAGCTTATTGACCTCTCAAAAAAAGCCAACAAAAAAAATAAAAAAGAAAAAAACTCCTCGTTACCTCTGCCAATCTCTGCTGAAGTCGTACTAGAATCCATCTCAAACCATTTGTGCATGCCTCAATCCCGCAGCGTTAAAATGAGAGCGAAGTCCCGCTTCATTGGCCTCTTCCTCTCTCACGTGAAAAACCCCAAACAGCCCAGTTCTTCGCTTCTTCTACCCACAACCGAAACACACTGAAATCCGAC
>NW_021475685.1:0-259 GCF_001605985.2 Dendrobium catenatum | reverse complement strand
GTTGAAATACGCATGTAATCTTCAGATTTCAAAGCACGGAAAAATCAGTTCAAACATTTTGCATTTAACTGAGCCAAATCACGTTCATCGAAAGTCCATTCAGTAAAAGCAACTTCTTCAGTAAAAGCAACTTCAGTTTTAATACCATTAATTTCACGAGAAGGTGGAGAATAACCTTCTTGAACAAGAATCCACATGCCATAATCAGTAGATTGTAAAAACATTGACATGTGGGTTTTCCAAAAATCAAAAGGTAAGT
>NW_021475684.1:0-357 GCF_001605985.2 Dendrobium catenatum | reverse complement strand
AAATATTAAAAATATCATAAAATTATTTATGAAGAGAATTCATGAATACTCTACATTCTATTTACACTATCAATTTAAAACTAAAGAATTTAGTTAGATATGAAGAACAAGTAAAGTAAATTCATTATCATTAATTGCACAAAAGACAGAAAGTGCAGAAGAAAAGATATCACTGGATGAGTTCAATAATTTCTTATACACTCCTCCTTAACACAATAACAACAATATAAAGCCTTTGTCCCATTCATTACAGAAAAATCACTAATTACCGGTGGAATTTTCCAGTGGCTTACCGACGGCCACATTTCTGGAGTCTTTTCAGCACATTCCGGCGGCTTAACCCACGGGGGGAGGAGG
>NW_021475683.1:0-370 GCF_001605985.2 Dendrobium catenatum | reverse complement strand
ATTACATGGTGGGAGTTACAATAATCAACATAGACATGTTTGTTTAGTTGTAAGGGACATTATAGGTGATGGGGGTCGAAAGGACCGTAGTCTGCAGGAAGCAGAGGTCCGAAAAATCGTAGTTGGCAGGAGACCGGGGTCAAAAAGACCATTGTCTGGTGATCATGGTCGGAAGGACCATAGTAGGCGACGGAGGTCAGAATGATAGTAGTCGGCAGGAGAGAGGGGTCTGAAAGACTGTTGCAGCAGGGTGGTACTATGGTAGAACTCTTGGCATCATGTGGTGGCCTAATAGAAGTTCGGGCATCAAGTGGTGGTTTGATTGAAGTCCGGACCTCAGATGGTGGTTTGGTAGAAGTCCAGGCGTCAG
>NW_021475682.1:0-214 GCF_001605985.2 Dendrobium catenatum | reverse complement strand
TAAAAATTTCTTTTCTAACCAAAAGTCTATCTCAAATCAACAACTAGATTTTAAAATTGAGATCTTTTTTACCTTGCTACAGTAATCTAGCTTATTCTATAATAATCAAAGTTTTTATGTTACTTCAAGTTTTCTCGTTATTATATCAATGAATCTCTCACATGATTTTTTATTCTGTTTTGTGGATTATTCTTTCCTATATTAGAGAGTGAGT
>NW_021475681.1:0-315 GCF_001605985.2 Dendrobium catenatum | reverse complement strand
GATTCCCAAAGTTAGCCATGGATAAAAATTCAAAAAATTTACAAACTCAGTTTTTATGAATCCCGATCTGATACCACTTGAAAGTTCTTTAGGGATGTTAGGCCCTATGAACTAGTCCCGAGGCTAACTAAGAGGGGGTGAATTAGTATTTTTTTTAAAAAAAAATCTTTAAACACAAGAATAAATATTACAAACTGAAGTCACTACAGAAAATTAAGTGCGGAAGCATTAAAAAGAACACAAGGGTTTATAGTGGTTCGGTCAACTTGACCTACGTTCACTCCCCGGTGGCGCCCTCCGAATATTGCACTACCA
>NW_021475680.1:0-308 GCF_001605985.2 Dendrobium catenatum | reverse complement strand
CTCGTCGCCCTCTTCGATTCAACCTAAATTTCTCGCCAGAAAAACGTCGCCAGAGCGCCCTCGCGGAAGCCGCCCGTCGCCTCTACCATCCGCCCCTTTCATTTCTCTCGGTCAATTTGCGTGAAAACGGAGAAGAGGGGACAGGTTTGTCTATTTAGGGAGAAAAGCAAAATGCTAAAAGACCAATTTGCCCTTAAGTAATTTCGTCTATATAAAAGGTTAAGGGTAGTTTTGGTATTTTTAGGTTTCTAAAATTAATAACTCTCTAATAAGGCAAAATTAGGTATAGGTTTTATATACCAAAACGA
>NW_021475679.1:0-225 GCF_001605985.2 Dendrobium catenatum | reverse complement strand
GGTAGTGCAACTTCTATGGCCCTAGCCATTGCCTGGTATTGATCTGTATATATTGTTTTTGGCTGTTTATCACCCATCATTCGAACAAAAGTTGTAAACACCCACGTAAATGATTCAATTGTCTCTTCAGACAAGAAGGCCACCCCAAGCAAAATATTTTGCCAATGACTGTTAACCCCGACAAATGATGCACATACCAAATTATACTTATTCAGCCTATAACTT
>NW_021475678.1:0-222 GCF_001605985.2 Dendrobium catenatum | reverse complement strand
CGATCGCTTTCTTTCAATTTAATTACGCGGGATCTCTCTTTGGTTAAATTGGATGCTCTAAATTCATCGACGAAGCTTGTTTAATAAGTGGAGGCCATTTAGATAGTGTTTTGCTAGCGTCGCATCCACTAACACATTGTCGTTCGATCGAGTCACATACAAATAACTTTTATTTGGTATATTTGATAAATTGAATGTATCGATATGATCCATTTTATAATC
>NW_021475677.1:0-376 GCF_001605985.2 Dendrobium catenatum | reverse complement strand
TAATTGAGATTTTACTATTCACAGTCTCAAACCCGAACCGTTATGTGTCCGAACTTTCTCAAGTAATAATCTCTCCATTTGAGTATGGGGCAGTCTGGTTGGCCAAGTAAAATGTAATATGATATAAAATTAATATTATATATTTAATATACTTGGAAATTTTTTGGATAAGTGTAAGTTAAATATAGTTGATTATTTTATTTTTATTTTCTATTAGGGTATTGAAAGTAAAATAATTACAATGTAAATGCTTAAAGGTAGCGGCCAGTGGTTGTCAGTAGGCTTCGAGCAGTGGTGGCTGGTTGTGGCAGACGTTTGTAGGTGATAGAGGTGGAAGCGACTAGTGGTGGTTGTCGGCAAGTAGCGTGATGACCAT
>NW_021475676.1:0-260 GCF_001605985.2 Dendrobium catenatum | reverse complement strand
GTCCATTTATAATTTTTTTAGTTTTGTATGCTCCATAAATATGGAGAAGATTTAGAGTGCATTCAGAAAACTCAATCAGACGACTCAAATTGATTCCCTCAAGCATAAAACATTTTTTAAGCATTTAAATATTTTAATGGTGTTAGAAGTAAACGATCTTGGACTCGTTAGATTTATCTTGTCAAGCTGCTTGATTTGATTATAAACATGTCATATTTGAATATACTTTGTTCATCCAATTACTGTTTTGAAACTTTAAT
>NW_021475675.1:0-417 GCF_001605985.2 Dendrobium catenatum | reverse complement strand
ATTCGATACGATTTGACTGATCGATTGATTTTCTCCTGTCTACGGATTCTTCTGAGAATTGACGTATTGATTTATTGAGTTTGATTTATCGATTCTTCTATCGCTGCATCGACTATTGCTTTCATTGACTATTGATTTCTGTATTGTAAAGACTCATTGACCATTGACTGTTATGGATTTGATTGACTGACATGCATATTGATAGCATTATCGTGCTTTGATTTCAGTTATAGGTATCAGGTGCCTGCTGGGCTTTGTAAAGCTCATTATATGTGGTTGATATTTTCAGGTCAGGACAAGGGAGCAGGAGATTGAGGTTGATCATGAATCTCTAGGTTTTTGTTCTTTTTGGTTTAGTGATTCTTTTGTACTCAGGACAGGATAGATTTCAGTTCATAGAGTAGCTCCTAAGTATTG
>NW_021475674.1:0-290 GCF_001605985.2 Dendrobium catenatum | reverse complement strand
TCGAAACTATCCCAAATTTGCCAACACAAGAAAACAATGTCGATTGTAGAATGTTTGTCTGTAAATATATGGAACAAGTTATACAAAAGAATGATACTGATTGGGACATCCATACGACCTGGCAAAGTAATATGGCCTTATTTAGGGCAGAATTTGTTTATGCCATTTTTTGTAGTACGATAAAATAAATTAATACTTTTGTATATGATATTTTTTGTGTTTTGTTTATTTTGATGTGACTATAACTTCCACTTAATACCGAGTATGATATGCTAGTATCGAATAATACC
>NW_021475673.1:0-224 GCF_001605985.2 Dendrobium catenatum | reverse complement strand
CATCTGAACAGAACGCCCGACTTCGACTAGAAGAACTCCAAGGTTTAGAAGAGAAGCGACTGCAGGCTCAACAGAACCTCGAGTTATATAAATCCCATATGGCTCAAGCACATGATAAATTAGTCCGCCCTAGAACCTTTCGAGTAGTAGAGCTTATGTTGGTCTTACGTAGACCTATCTTTACTCATAGAAGGTTTGGGGGTAAATTTGAGCCTACCTAAGAA
>NW_021475672.1:0-209 GCF_001605985.2 Dendrobium catenatum | reverse complement strand
TCCGTCTCGTCTCGGGTCGGGTCGTGACAAATACAACATCTAAAGATGGAGAGAGAAACTTATCCCAGCTTGATTACCAAAAATATGTGGGTCCCTGAAAGGATGCTGCTCGTGGGAGTTAGAATGCAAAGTGTTTGATTGCACTATTCCGTAGGAAAAAATGTTCGTAAGAATTTACACTCTACATAGGCAGGACAATATAAGAGCAT
>NW_021475671.1:0-284 GCF_001605985.2 Dendrobium catenatum | reverse complement strand
ATAAATGCTAGACCCTCTCTCTTATCTGATTGCGTGCGGATTTTCGTACAACGCTAAGACGATAAACTTTATATTCCTCTACCCCCGCGAATACTCCTGGACGCAACAAAGGTATTAACGATACTGATGAGAAAATTAAGATAGTGGCTGTTTGGCGTTGGCAGGCCTCAAAGAATGGATGAATTATTTTTTGTGGATGCCAAACGACGACTAGAGCATAATGAAAATGCGCCGTGTCACCTCCTATTCGGTACCGCAGCTCAGTACTGCTTGGTATTGGATTA
>NW_021475670.1:0-206 GCF_001605985.2 Dendrobium catenatum | reverse complement strand
ATAACCAATTAAAATCATATGCCACATGCGAAAATCAATCAATTGCAAAAAAATAGACATGCAAATTTTTCAAAAATCAAATGCAATATTTTTAAATAAAGGTGGTCTGGTAATTGAAAAACCTTACGCAATATTATGATTTGAAAAATTAGCCATGGATTGAAATTTGAAAGCTTTTAAAAACTTATTTTTTGAAAACAGCTCTG
>NW_021475669.1:0-247 GCF_001605985.2 Dendrobium catenatum | reverse complement strand
AAGTTAATCGAAGTCAAGTCTTTGATAACCAACACTTGTAAGTTCTAAAAGATTTAAAAAGAGAAAGTAGCTTATTTTGGAGTGGGCTCATTTTATTCCTCTTGTCAATATCGTGGCGCTTTGCGCAAAATTTTTTTGTTCAATTTTTGGCGTCTTTGCGCATCTTTTGTTGGCATCATTGGCTATTTTTTTTTTGCAAGCTATAGTCTCCTTTATAATCTTTTAAAGACAAAGTTGTGAATATATC
>NW_021475668.1:0-329 GCF_001605985.2 Dendrobium catenatum | reverse complement strand
ATTTCGATCTTTCTCCATTAATCAAGATAGAATATTTAGGATATACAACACAATCCAAAATTAATTTAGAAAAAACCATAGGAAAATCGAACCAATCCATAACTTTTTCAAGTGTTGCCCAACACATACTATCATAGGCCTGTTCCATGTCAACTTTGATAGCTGCTAAACCTTTCCTAGCTCTTGAATGTCTAAATTTATTAAACAATTCTTGAGCTAGGAGAACATGTTCAGACATGTTTCTTCCTTTGATAAAAGCATTTTGTTCAACTGAAATGATTTTAGGGAACTGAAAACTCATTCTATTTAAAAGCATTTTGGCCACTATT
>NW_021475667.1:0-316 GCF_001605985.2 Dendrobium catenatum | reverse complement strand
ATGTAATTATTATATATTTTTTATCATTCGTTTATGTGATATTTTGCTCATTTTGATGATATATATTGTTATATACTATTGTATATCGCTATGTACTACTGTGTAACACAATGTACTGCTATGTATTATTATGTATTGTTGTGTACTACCATATACATCTATGTATTGTTGTTGTGTACTACATGAATGTTGTGTATAGTGATTTATTTTTCACATGAATTTAACATATGATTCCTAGAACAATTTATGGAAGATATTTTACAAAGCTAGGTGGTACAGAAGAGGCATGAGAAGATAATTGTTCAAATAAGAAATA
>NW_021475666.1:0-283 GCF_001605985.2 Dendrobium catenatum | reverse complement strand
TTAATAATTATTAAACATAATTAATAAAAATTATAATAAATAATATTATATATAAAAAAAAATTCTCACCCTCTCTCCCTCTTTGGATCGGCCGAAGAAACGTGCGGTAGGGAGAAAGTTTTCTACACAACCAGCGAGCTCCTGCCCGTTGCTTCCGAACAAAATGCTGTAACTTCGATCCGACTGGAAGGAAGAGTCGTAGGAAGAGCGGGGTCGGACGGCCAAGGAAGGGGCGAAGGAGCGCGTGAAGGGAGTAAGTTAACTTCACGGTCGGCAGCTCCCG
>NW_021475665.1:0-436 GCF_001605985.2 Dendrobium catenatum | reverse complement strand
CACTCTTTCTTTGCCTCGACCCTCTTGCCTCGATCCTTGAGCCAACACCGCCGACAGTCGCCGTCGAGTCCAAAGGTATAAATTTCTGACTTAAACCCCGTCCTCGATGTTCGCAGCGGACCGGGGAACCACCTATACGCGCTCTTGTATCACGGTAGGAGGGAGCCCGGTGCGAAGCATACGACGAGGCGGGTAAGCCCTATACACGCTCTTGTAGCGTGGTGAAGACGGTCCTCGACCTCGAAACCGACACTGCCGACGACTGCTACGCAAAGGTATGATGTTCCAAAATTTCATTCTCGACGTTTGCAGCGGACCGGAGAACCACCTATACGCGCTCTTGTAGCACGGTAGTGGTGGGAAAAATTATGTATCACCACGCAGATTTTGATTTTATCATATTTTGTAATCGAATACTACATTAAGAATAAAGTAC
>NW_021475664.1:0-296 GCF_001605985.2 Dendrobium catenatum | reverse complement strand
AATATATCGACATAAATATTTTTCATTATGCTATAAATAATAATTTTTTATGCATCTCACATTGATCTATTAATAGAGAGATTTGACTACGAACCAAGAAATTTTGGATCTGAAGTTTGAGCACGTGCTGTGTGCGTCAGTTTCTCTTAATTGACTCAAAAGTAAAAATAATAATAATAATATTTACTTATTTTTAATATAACAAGAATCATGAATCATATTTGATATAAAAGTATTGTAACATAGTGAGAATTATAATATCAACATTATTATTTATTTATTAAATTTAAAATTTA
>NW_021475663.1:0-264 GCF_001605985.2 Dendrobium catenatum | reverse complement strand
TATGAAGACAACCTTAATTTTTTTGGAAACCTAGGCCCCATCATCATTATTTTTTCCATTTATGAATAAATTTGTAGCTTTATTATAGAAATAAGTACTTATAGTTTTAGTGGGTACGTCATTACAAACCAAGTGGCTTTGTTAATTGCCTTTTTTATTCTCCTATCAATCGCTTATTATAAAATTATGCTTAAAGAAAACACAAATGAGGACTCATAAGGCTTTAATTAAAACATATATTAAAATTGGCTATTCATATACATG
>NW_021475662.1:0-210 GCF_001605985.2 Dendrobium catenatum | reverse complement strand
CGCCCTAGAAAAAACTATTTCACTTTATTCTTTCGATTATATTGATAATTCAACTTAAAAATTTAAACTTTGCTAGTATGCCTGAACATAAATCATGGTGAGTAAGTTTGACAATTTAAAAATCACTTAATAAAAAACTAATTTTCTATATACACTGTGACCTAGGGCTAGATTTTTAGGAGTTTTAACTATTGGATCTTCAAGAAAATG
>NW_021475661.1:0-2285 GCF_001605985.2 Dendrobium catenatum | reverse complement strand
GGCTAGCCACACGTAACTGACAACCCTTACGGAGGTTAGACGAAATCCAGCGGATTCTAATCCTAAGAATGACGGGGCCAAAAGTGGAAAAAAATTTTTTTTGAATGATTTTTGAAATGGGATATACTTTTCCTTGAATCTTTATTTCTTCATCTTCTTTCTTCAATCTTATCGTTCTATCTTTTCTTCTTCTATGAACTTCTTGGATCCACTGGGCTTGAATATCCAAATGAAAAGAAACTCATCCCTAAAAGGGGTATTTTCTTTTCTATTTGTATATTAAAATCATCCTAATTTGGCTTTCCTAATAAAAGAGAATAATCCTTTAAGGTATATTCTCTTTTCTTTGGATTCCAAATTGGTTGTGATATCCCACTTTAAAAATCACTTTCATATATCTTGACTTTTTAAATACATTTATATTACATTACATTTCACAGAAAGAAAAAGAAAAATCTAAACCACCTGCAGGGTTATCCTAAGCAATTTATAATAAAATTCATCCCAAGCAGTTATATATTTACATTTAAATTAAATTAATTAGCCACACTTGGCCACACTCCTTTTTATTTGGGGGCTAAGCAGCTGAAGCACCTGTAGCATTTTATAAAATTATTGAATAATTAGCCCCCTTTTTCTGCTCTACACGAGTGTGGCCACCTGCAGAAAATTCTGTTAACAACCTAGATTGCTCCTAACCTATGGGTAATCTAATCGTTAATCAAATCATATCACAGAGTGCAGTAAAAGTAAGTAAACAAACACACCAACAATTTACAACCAGCATGCAATAAAACTCGAGAAAAAGCCCGTCACAGTATAGTAAGGAAACAAACACCGGCCTAACCTAAAACTAGAGTCGGTTGTCCTAACAAATAATTCCAAGTGTGTGTATTAGAAAGTGTGGTTTTGATATGTCCTATGTAGATTAATTATTAGCTAAAGTTTTCTAATTGATTGAATTTTAATTAAAAAAAAACTTGCTAATTCTGGGATGAGGTGTCACTAAGTTTTCTTTGTTATATGTTTCTATCCTAAAGTGTGCATGCATCCTAAGTCTATGTTTTCTAAGACTCAGTCCTTAATTATTCTCCTTAAGTGTCACTACTGTCATATAGGTGAAAATATTTTTTATTACTAACCCTTAGGACTTTACGCATGTGTAAAAGAAGTTTGGGGATCTAATAACAAAAAGTAATCCTAATTAAATTGAAGTTACTACAGGGACCTAAGGGAATGGTTCACGCACACCACATCAATGGGTCCCTAAAGGTTTTCTAAGTTTAAAAATACTCACAGTCACCGGGGGCTACGACCCGGTGGTTCCGCCCGTAGCACCTCTACCCGGTTGGATAGAGGTGACTGACACCTTTAGCTCCTTTTCCTTTTGTTCCCTCTACCGGTACCGTTCCTCGTAGTTCATGCAAATAAAACAGGAAAAACAAGGAAAAATAGGGAAAATAAGGATTATAAACACTTTTAATAAATAATAAAAAAATAATTGAAATTTACTGAAAATAAAGACGTACCTTTCTTCGGGCTTGAATTCCGACTCTGTTGACTTTGCTTTTGAACTCTTCACTTTTGAAAGCATACTTTTTATATCTTTCCAACATTTACTTCCACTCTTCTAAACTTACACAATTTTCACAAAAATAAACAATTTTTCTCTTATACTTGTACACTTCTCTCTTTCTAAAATCATATTTTATATTTTTCTTTTTCAAAAAACACTTTTATACATGTCAATATTCGATGCACCTTTCAACACACACAAATTTCACTTTTAAAAATCACACACTTATACCTTTTTTTTTTTACATACACCTTTAACCTTAATTCAAAACATATACATTTCCAAAAATCACACTCTACACTTTCCACAACAAAAATACCTTTCTATACATACACTTTACTTTTCAACACATATAAACTATTCACTTTTTAACGCACACATGTTCACTCTTAAAACCCATCATTTTACTTTCTGAAAGATACACATAGACATCTTACCTTTCACATAATAATTTTACCTTTTCAAAACATTTTACCATTTCATAATCTACATTTCACTTTCCATCCTTTCTTATACAATACTCTTCTACCATCATACATGAATTCATCACATCACTCTTTCCAAAATATGTAGAGCATGTATACATATAAAATGAAGGACGATTATACACAATAATTTTCATCAAATATTTTCTATCATAAACCCACATATGCCTATTTACAATTCAACAATTCCCAAAATATAAATAAGAAAATAAAGAAGAGATGCA
>NW_021475660.1:0-893 GCF_001605985.2 Dendrobium catenatum | reverse complement strand
TATTTTCTGAGTTGTAATCCTTTTGCAGTTTAATAGATGGGCAAAGCCCCAAATTTTCCCAAAAAAAAAAAAATAAATTATGTTGTTTTGAAGACTGATATGTGCAATGCAAAAGAGGTATGGCTTTTGAGAGATTTAGGTTTTGTTTGGGGCAAGGCTCTTTTAGTGCTTTTTATTTTATCGAAAAATTAAAATTTTTTACATTTTTATATTAAAAAGTTGTTTTAAGTAGTAGTAAAAAAATTATCCTAAATGTAGCTTAGGATGGCTTTCTGCCTGCTTCTTAAAGATGCTTTTTAGTATAAAAATTAAAACTTTTTTAACGAAAAAGTCACTTTACGAAATAGTAAGAAAGCCATCCCAAACGAAGCCTTAATTGAGTTGAAGTTACTAGAGAGAACGATCTCCACCATACATATTTGTGTTAGCGTATTAAGTAGTTTGTGCAAATTAGTGCTAATCCATATACACTATCTTAAGAAAATTGAAGATCCTACACTTGAAGAATGGTAAATTTAGGTAGGGAAATAAGAGACTAAGGTTCATTTGGTAAAAAAATTTTATTGTTTTTTAGATCAATTTTTTAGTTAAAAAACTTGTATTACAAAGTTGTTTTAAGAAGCAGTAAGAAAACAGTCTCAATCAAAATTTAAGATTTTGGCTTCATTTGTGACGGCTTTCTTACTTCTTCTTAAATAAGCTTTTTAATATAAATAAAATTTTGATTTTTAAATGAGAAGTTGTTTTAAGTAGCAACAAAAAAGCAGTCCCAAACGAAGCATTTATTTGAGACATTTTTTTTTTGTTTAAAAAAAATTTAATGTAAATTTTTCTTTATTAAAAAAATTTTGTACCATAAAATTATTTTATAAAAAAAAATTGAGATATTTTTA
>NW_021475659.1:0-219 GCF_001605985.2 Dendrobium catenatum | reverse complement strand
GCTTCAATTGGGGACCGGAGGCAGATAGCGCTATGGAAGCTTTGAAAAGAGCTATGGTTAGTGCCCCGGTGTTAGCATTACCGGATTTCAAGCAGCAGCTGGTGGAGGAAACTGATGCATCTGGTTTGGGGTTGGGAGCGGTTCTCATGCAACAAGGGCGACCCATAGCTTTCTACAGTCATGTATTATCAGGGAGGGCAAAGCTCAAATCTGTCTATG
>NW_021475658.1:0-1121 GCF_001605985.2 Dendrobium catenatum | reverse complement strand
ACTATCCTAAATTAGTTTTTGAGCTGCATGTAGTAACTCAAAGAATTTTTTAATTTTTACATTTGATGGTTATTCCACACTAGCCCTTAAATTAGGACCTGCTACATCAGAATAAGTTCTTTATACGGTGTACTCATTTGATATTCGTCAAATATTTTATAAGCTGTGGATGGACCTACATGAGTATCTCTATAGACCGCCATGTGATGTCTAAATCCGGTAGTCTAGAAGAAATACCCTATGATATAAATCAAGATGCGCATTATCAAGCTTGTAGAATGCTTGATTTTTATGTTTCAAATATAAACATCTAAATATTTTATCAAACTTAAAGGAAGGCAGTTGAGTTGCAACTTGAATGAAAGTATCAACTTCATATATAAATTCATCTATCAATCCTCTTCGACCTGGTAATAATCTATTATATATCCAATATATCTCTTCTTGGATAGTTAATTGGATGTTGAAGCAAACGTGCCCCTACATAGTTATGAAATCAATTATTAGAAGATATATGCCCTGAATAAGTGTACGTTTTATACTTTCAAACAAGTGTACTTTATTTGAATTGTAGTGCATTGTAGGTCTCATAACCATCTCATATGATATTTATTGATTTAGAGAAAGCATAAGATAAAGTTTCAAGAGAAGTGCTATGGATAGTTCTTGAAAACAAAGGAGTTAATAATGCTTATATTCAAATCATTAAAGATATGTATGCATGAGCTATTACTTGTATTCAAACACAAGGTGGTTTGACTAAGTATTTTTCTATTTCGGTTATATTACATCAAGGATGAGCCTTATGTCATGGATGCTCTCACTAGACATTTGCAAGAGGATGTACCTTGGTGTATGCTCTTTGCTGATGATATTCTTTTTGTTGATAAGACTAGAGAGGGAGTTGAAGGTAAACTTGAATTTTGGAGGTCAACTTTAAAGTCTAAAGGTTTTTGCTTGAGTAGAT
This sequence comes from Dendrobium catenatum, assembly GCF_001605985.2. Classification (NCBI taxonomy): domain Eukaryota; kingdom Viridiplantae; phylum Streptophyta; class Magnoliopsida; order Asparagales; family Orchidaceae; genus Dendrobium; species Dendrobium catenatum. The sequence continues at coordinate 154 of NW_021475658.1, read as the reverse complement.
GTAAAACTGAATATATGGAGTGTAATTTTAGTAGCAATAGACCTAGTTATGGGATTTTGACTTTGGGCGATAAAGTCATTAATAAGAGTACACATTTTAGATATTACAGATCTATTCTTCAGAGTGATGGTGAAATTGATGGGGATATTATCAG
>NW_021475657.1:0-288 GCF_001605985.2 Dendrobium catenatum | reverse complement strand
TTTGAGATTTTAAATATTTATTCGAGGATCTCGGCATGCAGCGCGATATCGACTCGAATAAATATTTAAAATGCCCCTAGTCCGATGAGGGATTTTGAAATGCGTTCTTGCTATACAAAAGAATTTCAAAATATAAGCATGCATTGACAACTATGTATATAAAATATTGTCCATCACAAAATACATTAGTTACGGAATTTTCATGCATGATATTTCTTTAGATGTCGACCGTTGATTGGCGGCATAGCCTTTGACCGTTCAGATCGATCAACTGATATGCTCCTCCTT
>NW_021475656.1:0-245 GCF_001605985.2 Dendrobium catenatum | reverse complement strand
AAATAAAATACATCAATAAGAAAATGACAATACTAAATCAAAAGTACATCGGATAAATCGTGGCCGTAGATCTACGGCCACGTTGACGGTAGACTTTCCAACTGATGTCCCCATCACTCTCCCGGGGTGGGAGAAAACTCGACTCCGTCGAGTTAGAGTCTCTCTCGTAAAGCTCCAAAGCATCAGGGTCTATCAGCTGCAGCTCCTCACGGTCTATCCACGTGTCCTCTGATTCAGGTTTTCCT
>NW_021475655.1:0-276 GCF_001605985.2 Dendrobium catenatum | reverse complement strand
TTCAAATTTCAATAAAAAGAATACTAATATTATATGGGAAATTTTTATTTAAAAAATACAACTTTTATTAATTTAGGCTTTATTTAGAATGGCTTTCTTAAAACAACTTCTTAGTAAATAATTTAAAACTTTTTAGCAAAAAATCTACTTTAAGAAGCAATAAGAAAGCCGTCCCAAACTAATCCTTTAATGAAACAAATTTGAAAATAGACCATATCTACCACCACTGAGCGACTTAGAAGTTTTTTGCAAAACCACAATTTTTTGGGTGGAGAT
>NW_021475654.1:0-560 GCF_001605985.2 Dendrobium catenatum | reverse complement strand
ATTTCAGCTGAGGAGAGAGAAAGTCGAGGAAAAGTTTGCAAAAGTTGATTTTCGGGCGACGCGGGGCCATTTTTGTCCGACGAGACTGTTCAAGATCTTGCTGTACGCAAGGTAAGGCACAATCCGCCTTTCTCAATTTTCAGAATCATCGTGTTTGGCGGTATTATCTGTCCGGAATTAATTTTTGTAAGGGATTTTCGTCCGTATTTTTCGTCTGGATCAGTTTTTACCGCGTGATTTTTCATATGTTGTTGACGTGCCGAGTGTGCACATTGTGGTTATTTTCTTGAGATTTTTGTCTGAGTAGTTTTGATTTGACGGCGTTTTCCGTCGACTGTATTTTTCTGTGTAGTCTAAAAATGTTGTGGCAGTAGAATTAAAGTCTTGCAATATTGTTATCTACATTTTGTGCAAATTTGGTATTCTGTGATTTTTCAGGAAAATTGTGTAAATTCCGTACACAGCCGTTGTGCTGCTCGATTTCTGTTTGATTTCTGAATTCGTCTGGATTTCTTCTGAATTAATATGCTATCTGTATATGCTATATAAAGGGAGTTATA
>NW_021475653.1:0-261 GCF_001605985.2 Dendrobium catenatum | reverse complement strand
CTCTCTAATCTTATCTTCTACTGGAGCTACTCCAACGACGAAGATTGGAGTATCAAAGGAAAAAAATTATAATAGTAAAAATAGTTGGTAGTGGAATCCAAATGTGCATTAAAATATTAAAAATAAGATGATTTGTTATAATTTTTTTTTTAATTTTAAAAATTTTGATATTTGAAAAATATATAAAGAGACTCGTAAGGAATCTAAGAAAACAATATGCGATTCAAAGATCTTAGCTTTTAGTGATTTATATAATAGATT
>NW_021475652.1:0-279 GCF_001605985.2 Dendrobium catenatum | reverse complement strand
CGAAAACCTTTAGACTCTAAGGTTGACCTCCATGATTGTGAGGCTAATATTAGAAAAATAATTTTTTAAAAGCTGTCATTAATATTATTGATATATCATCAAAAAATTATCTTGATCGGTCACAAGTATCGATGCAAATATAAGGAGGTTTAAAAAATTAAAATACAGACCATTCATTAACAGTGCTTGGCTTGACTGTTATCCCAACGCTTTTTACAAGATTGAAACTCCTGGATGTTCTAACTATTCACCTTTGATCCTCAAAGTTGGTAATAACTT
>NW_021475651.1:0-326 GCF_001605985.2 Dendrobium catenatum | reverse complement strand
TGAAAACAACATGAATGCATTAAAAGCTAAGAAAAAACAAAAAGAACATGAATGCATTAAAAGCTAAGATAAGATTCCTCCTTCACCATTTGAACAAATGAAGGAGGAATCTTATCCAAATTAATATCTTCCCAAATAAAACTACTAAGAAGACCATAGCTAGCACACAAGTCAACTAGCTTATTTCTTCCTCTATCAATACATTTAAAAATAACATAATTATATTTTTTGAAAAAGTCTAACTCATCTGAATTCTTGAAGTCGAGATCCTTAGTCTTTTGAATCACCTTTATGACATTGTAGTTGTCACTCTCAATAATAGCTCC
>NW_021475650.1:0-248 GCF_001605985.2 Dendrobium catenatum | reverse complement strand
CGAAATAAGCGCACGCTACGCCGAATCCAACGAGGCGTAAGCCTCAACACGCAAATGCTTCGCCTCGCCTTAAGTCGCGTCTCAGTGCGTATGCCTCTTCCGCCTTTTTAATCGTTGGTTTTAGCTCACCACATTGTAGGGCTCATCAAGCTCAATAATTTGGACACATCTATTGCCCAAATTGATTAAGTATTAATCGAGCTCTCCACTTCGAGGCATGAAGACCACCATTTGATGTTGAAGGTTTG
>NW_021475649.1:0-221 GCF_001605985.2 Dendrobium catenatum | reverse complement strand
TGAAATTATTTTAAAATTATATTTTCTAAAATTCAAAATTGACCTATTTTTAATATAATATTTAATTTTGAAATTATATATTTTAAATCTTTGAGGCTTTGAGTGTGACCTTGAAATTTTAAACATAGCTTAAGTTAGAGTGAATAGAATTGACAAGGAATGGTGATTAATCAATGGTCAATTATTTTTTATAATTGTTCATTGATTAATCTTCTAATTAA
>NW_021475648.1:0-224 GCF_001605985.2 Dendrobium catenatum | reverse complement strand
CTTCCAATGAACTCCATAAGTACCTCGCAAAAAGGCGAAGAGAGAAGGCGGTGTCAGAATATCATGCTTGAAAATATAAGAGATGTTATGAATTGATATATAAATGAATATGTGAAAATATAGATCAAATCAAATTATTGAAGCAAATTTCAAAATGTGTATAACTTTGCAAGAGATAATTTCAACGTATTTGACATCTTACAAAAATAATTATAGAATATATA
>NW_021475647.1:0-326 GCF_001605985.2 Dendrobium catenatum | reverse complement strand
AGCTAGTAGCAGTAGGCGCCAACCCAACCGGAACACCCTCGAAAACAACCCCAGTTCCTAAACCATTAGCTACAGGTGAACCATCAATAGCATTCACATCTTTCACGCAATTATCCATTTTCACAACATTTTCTAACGGAGCCGCCCCCGAAGACAATAAAACAGGGTAAACAGCCAGAACAGATGCAACGGGAGGGTGACAATTTCCTGAAACATGACCAATATATTTGCATGAAGCACAAAAAGGGAGAAAATCGTCAAAGGCAACATCCTGAAGATACCATAAATTCTCAGAGCCTAGCCACACCCGGTTGGGGTAAGATTTA
>NW_021475646.1:0-765 GCF_001605985.2 Dendrobium catenatum | reverse complement strand
TTCTTGGCTTATTAAACTTTTTAATATTATCTTGAAGACTAAATAGATGCCACATGAAGACTAAATAGATGTGGAGAATGAGTGTGTTGATTCTTATCATTAAGAATAAAGGTGATGCATAATATTGTGCAAATTATATAGGAATTAAGTTGGTGTGTCATACTTTAAAACTATGGGAGAGAGTTATGGAGCATAGGTTACGATGTGATACAAATGTTTCGCAAAATCAATTTGGATTCATGCCCGCGGGTAGGTCTATTATAGAAGCCATTTATTTATTGAGATGTTTGATGGAGAAGTATAGAGAGAAAAAAGGAAGAACTTCATATGATATTTATTAATTTAGAGAAAGCATATGATAAAGTTCCAAGAGAAGTGCTATGGAGAGTTCTAAGAAAGAAAGAGATTAATAATGCTTATATTCAAGTCATTAGGGATATGTTTGCTGGGGTTGTTACTTGTGTTCAAACACAAGATGGTTTGACCAAGTATTTTTCAATTTCAGTTGGATTACATCAAGGATCATCCTTAAGCCCATATTTTTGTGTTTTAGTCATGAATGTTCTTACCATAGATTTGCAAGAGGAAGTTCCCTTGTGTATGCTTTTTGCTGATGATGTTCTTCTTGTTGATAAGACTAAGGAGGAAGTTGAAGGTAAATTTGAATTATGGTGGTCAACCTTAAAGTCTAAAGGTTTTCGTTTGAGTAGATCTAAAATCGAATACATGGAGTATAATTTTAGTAGTAATAAATCTAGTATGGGG
>NW_021475645.1:0-669 GCF_001605985.2 Dendrobium catenatum | reverse complement strand
GCAAGAAAAGATTCAGGTTACTCAGAAGTCAGATGTAGAATATTTGAAGTTGATTGATCAGATCGAATCTGGTAAGAAATTAAAAGTATGAGTTTTTTTATTATGATATTATTTTTTGCAAGGATAGACTGTGGGTTCCTATTTTTTATATTAAAGACGAGATATTTTATATGATGCTCACAATTCATGATATATTATTTATCTATGAAGCGACAAGAAGCATGAAGATTTGAAGGGTATATTCTGGTGGTCTGGATTGATGTAGGATGTAGCAGAGTTTGGGTTAAAATATGAGGTCTATTAATTAATAAAGGCAGTGCATCAGCGACCAAGTGGTCTTATGCAGTCATTACCTATTCCAGTGTGGAAATAGGAAGTGGTAACAATGGATTTTATTATGGATTTTCCCAGATCAATGCTGGGGTATGATGTTATTTGGGTGGTTATCGATCGACTGATAAAATTTGCCCAATTCATTCTGATTTGATAGACTAATCCAGTAGAAAAGTTAGCACATATCTATGTCAAAGATATTATAAGATTGCATCGTGTGACGAAGGTCATAGTATCTGATTGGGATGGCAGGTTTACGTCCAGATTATGAAGTGGTATTCAACAAGAAATGGGTATGCAGTTGCACTTTAGTACTCTGAAAGAATAATTTAGGTA
>NW_021475644.1:0-452 GCF_001605985.2 Dendrobium catenatum | reverse complement strand
TAACTAGGTCTTTTTGGGTCACTTTCCTAAGAATTTTTATACTTGCATGACATAATCTCTGGTGCCATAACCATGAATCATCAACAACTGTTTTTAAGAAAAATGAAGCATCGCATTCAATGTTATTTAAATCAAACATGTACACGTTGTTGATCATTTTTCCCTGCAAAATAGTGTTGTTACTTAAACTTACAATGCATGAATTTGCAAAGAATTGCATGAAGAAGCCTTTGTCACAAAGTTGACTGATACTGAGCAGGTTATGCTTTAATTCATCTACAAGCAAAATATTTTCAATCATAAGGTTCTTGGAATTACCAATTATACTTGAGCTTACCACATTCCTGATGGTGTTGTCTATAAGAGTAACCTTGCCTCCAGTCCTAAACTCCAGCGTAACAAATTGATTGGCATTACCAGTCATATGTCGAGAGCATCCGCTATCCAGGTAT
>NW_021475643.1:0-230 GCF_001605985.2 Dendrobium catenatum | reverse complement strand
TGAGATATCAATATGTCGTCACATTAATTATGATGAACATGATATTAAACAAGTTTTCTACACAACTTTTGAACCATCTTCGCATGGCAGTGGAAGATGTATGATGTTCAACAAGGTTCATCCGTCATTAACATTCAACAATGGTTGTAAAGAATACGATGACCTACTTGCGGACAATAATAATTAGCATACGATGAGTATAGTAGTTTCCCAACATTTAATAATCTGTT
>NW_021475642.1:0-297 GCF_001605985.2 Dendrobium catenatum | reverse complement strand
TGAAATGTAAGAGTTTGTTCGTTTAATTACGTAGGAATCATTTTCTTTTATCTAGTCAAGGCTGTTTACCCTATTTTTGTGGACGGAGGTCCTCTGGTCCTCCATCCCCCGGATTCTTGCCCGCATCATTTGGTATTAGAGCAAGTTAGGAAGTCCTAGGTTGGTTTGTCAAATCTTGTTTTGGTTTGTCAAGTCAAGTCTTGTTGTAAGTTTTTGTGAATCTTGTAAGTCTAAGTTTTTTAGGTTGAGTCTTTTGAGTTTTGTTTATTGAGTCTTTCTTTTAAAAATGGAAAAAGA
>NW_021475641.1:0-303 GCF_001605985.2 Dendrobium catenatum | reverse complement strand
AAATTCTACATTAGTAACTAACATAGCCGAAAGAAATTTAAAACTTGGTCATTTTTTTTTATTTTAAGGTATAAATAAATCATGCAAAAAATGTATTTTTTGCTAACAAAAATTAAACTAACATCAGCATGTAAAGAAATATTAAATTTGTGCATGAAATTTAAAGTGTTGAAGCCAAAAATGCATAAAAGAAAAATCAAAAAGAACACACCATAAATTTTATAGTGGTCCAGCCAACCTTGACCTACATCCACCCCTCGGAGACCTGCTCCCTAGATATTACACTAACACTATAGTGGCTCT
>NW_021475640.1:0-258 GCF_001605985.2 Dendrobium catenatum | reverse complement strand
GGACCCCGGTGCGACGCCTACGGCAAGGCGGGGTCACTCATAAGTACCCTTGAGCGAGGGGAAAGCAAACTGTCTTTTAAAACAGGTGCCGAAGACTCCATACACGCCTTTATTACGCGTGGTGAGAGGAAACATCACGGCCGTGGTGTCCACGTTCGAGGACACCTGATGCAGCGGGTGCCACCGGAAGAACCTGAAAGGGAAGAAACTGAATAGAACATTAAAGTTTAGCTGAGAACTTCTATTGTATATCTTCTA
>NW_021475639.1:0-276 GCF_001605985.2 Dendrobium catenatum | reverse complement strand
GGTTGGCCTAAAAAGAAATGTTGTGTAAAAAGAATGCAGTATAAAATGAATACATTGCAAGAGAGATAACTTTGATTTTGTTTGAATGAATGTAAATTAAATGCATATAAATGATTCTTTTTTATTTGGTTATAAATAATAAATGTAGAGTAAAATCCAAAATGGTTACGGCCGGTGGTGGCGGAAAAGGGGGGAGGCGATTGTCAGCATGGGGGAGTTGCTGGTGATGGTTGTGGCCTCCGACAATCGGCAGCCAGAGGCGGCGAAGGGCGGCGG
>NW_021475638.1:0-207 GCF_001605985.2 Dendrobium catenatum | reverse complement strand
TATAGAACATGGTCCACTGCACTCATTGTACTTTCTATCAACCCACTCAATAGCAAACCAAGGATCAACCATCAGCTCCTAAACCTATTTAAACTCTGGAAAAAATTAATTAAAAATTAGCTTATTATTTGATAAAGAACTTTGTAATGTTATCATTAAGATCTTAAATTTGAAATTCATCAACATTAAACTTGTCTTGTATATATA
>NW_021475637.1:0-2244 GCF_001605985.2 Dendrobium catenatum | reverse complement strand
CAAAGTCTACTAACTTAACGATGAATAGCAAATCGAAGGATATCAAATTTTCAACATCTGGGATGAAGATTTTTATAAACATATTTTGAAATACATCCAAATCATATGGACTTAATGAGGGAGACTGTTCAGTTCAAAAACTGATTGAATGCACACCTGCTAATTGTGAGAATGACAAAGTGAGTGAAGAAGGGATGGTATCTGATTGGAGAAAGCCTTTTTAAATGAATCCGTGGACTAAACGTGCATATATAAAGTTGAATATGCCAACAGAAGAAACTTTCAAGTCAGAAGATTGGAATGCTGTCAAATTATTTGAACCAAGTATGAAGGAGAATATGGCAAAGCTATAAAAATCAATTGTGGTGAAGGTCTTTAGCAAAGAAATTTTGGTGCAGATCATAGCAGTTGAGCTGAGAAGACAATGGGATCATTTGGGAAAATTTCATCTAACTATCCTTGGCTCAGGATGGTTGTTGTGTTCATTCTTTTCACAAGAAGCAATGGATAGTATGATTTTAGGAGGTCCTTGGTTTGTAAGTGGACACAATATTGGTTTAGACAAGTGGAATCCTAAATTTTGCACTACATCCTTGAAGAGGATAACATCTCTGGTTTGGGTAAGAATGCCTTATCTCCCTTACTATTGTTGGGATGAAATTAATTTTGCCAAGATTGCTTCAATAATTGGAACACCTCTTATGATTGACGGCGATATGTTCCATTAGGGAAGAAGAGAATTTACTAGAGTCTGTGTCCAGCTGGAGTTAGATAAATAACTGCCATTGGGAGTTTTGGTGGATGGACTTGAAGGTAGATTTTTTTCAAAAAGTATAATATGAAAAAATTTCATCTCTATGTTACAATTGTTGAAGGATTGGTCATTTGAGTAATTATTGCAAATCAAAAGAAGTTAGTCATGCTTCTTTGAAATTACCTGAAACTACAGAAAAAGATATAGGATTACCTTTAAGCTGTAATCCAGAAGAAGAAATTAAGTATGGCCCTTGGGTTCATGTGAATAACAAGAGAAGAAAAAGAGTTGTGGCAAGTTTTGAGAAGAAAAAGGTAGTAATTGTCAATAAACTTCAAATTGATGGAGCAGTTGCTATTCAAATTAAGAACAAGGGAGGTTCTTTACCCACTACGGGTAAGCTGGTAGATCTTGATAAAGTGCAAAATTTACAATTGGAGGAAAAAATCTTTGATGAGGTGGCTGTTAACACTGCTGGAACTAAATCTAAATTGATTAAAGGTGGAGTGAATCCTTATTATATTGAAAGTATTTCAGGGAGATCATCGTTGGAGAACGGTATGAATTCCTCCTCTATTATTTCTAAAATTACCATACAAGAAAATATGTTTAACCTATTGGAGACAGATGATGAGGAAAAAAATTAAATGATGTATCTAAGGTTCGGGTGGAGTCAGAACTAGAAGATGGAGAGTTCATTAAAAATGATGCAATGAGTAATGACTTAATATCTTCTACTAGTTGTACTGATAGTAAGATGGAAGTTGTTCAAAATAAATTGGAGTTAGTTGGCATGGGGAACAATAATATGGAGGTTATCAAATCTATTTCTTACAAACAAAAATTTTCTAAAGAAATTAAGTCTCTTGGGCCTCTGAGAAACTCTTCCATGTCTAAAAAATATGAGGGAATGAAGAGAGGAAAGAGGGGAGGACCTACCCCCTTTATATCTAAATCCTAGCATTTTGGAATTGTAGAATGGCAAAAAAAAGAGAGGCCTCTCTTTATTTAAAAGAGTTTGTTAAGAAATGGGATCCATTTTTTGTGGGAATTGTGGAGAAAAAGAACGCTTCTTTTGATAAATATGAGATTAGTAAATTTATGGGAGAGGATTGGGATTTCTATTTATATCCTTATGACGGTGCTTCTGGAGGGATCATGGTTTTGTGGAAGGTGAATTTGGTCTCTTTTTTATTATTGGAACCTTCTCCCCAATGTGTCATTGGGGATGTGAACATTACCAACAAAGGCGTTTTGAGGATATCCACGGTGTATGGTAACAAAAATTTGTACATAAGAAGGAATTTATGGGATTGTATGGAATCTAATTGTGACAGAAATACTCCTATGGTGGTGTGGGGAGACTTTAATTGCATTTTGTCACAAGAAGAGAAGAGGGGAGGCAAGGAGTTTATCTTTTCTAAAGGGCCACAAGAAATAAAGGCTTTCATGTTGTGGGCTCCGAAAATTCGGCCCCGGCCTCCGCTCGC
>NW_021475636.1:0-220 GCF_001605985.2 Dendrobium catenatum | reverse complement strand
TATGTATTAAGGTTATACATAATATGTATTAATTTATAAATATTATATACATATTTTTTTTACACAATGTGCAAGTTTAAACATGCTATGTAAACTTGTATAAAATGTGTATAATGCTTGTACAAGCATCTATAATATTTGTATAAACTTGTACATAGTGTGTATAATGCTTGTACATAGCATATAAAAACTTGTAAATACTTTATATAATTCTTATATA
>NW_021475635.1:0-216 GCF_001605985.2 Dendrobium catenatum | reverse complement strand
GATTAAGGCTAGTCATCGATCAGATACGTATAAAATACGTGTTATCTGGCATATAGTAGCAGCAGTAGGTTTGGGATATTGAGGATTGGGAGTTTGGAATTTGAAGGATTCGATATTTAGAAATAGAAATTGCACCGTCTAGCACTTAAAGCGGATGGTGGGGGAATGAAAGATGGACTCGATCAAGATCCCATGGTTCCGTCGTCCCGGGCCATT
>NW_021475634.1:0-338 GCF_001605985.2 Dendrobium catenatum | reverse complement strand
GAAGCCTAAAGAGATTACAAAGAGTGGAGACAACCCACAAAAGAAGGAAATTCCCACCATGTAAGATCTGCAAAAAGACAAATCACTTGGAAAAAGATTGCTTTCATAAAGGTAAGCCTCTATGTTCTTATTGTAAGAAGTTTGGACATGAAGAGAAAGATTTTTGGCATAAAAATAAAAAAAAATCAAGAAGCTAACTTTATGGAAGAAAAGGAGGAGCAATTTTCTATGCCTGTCATGTTGCAACCGAGCAAAGGAAAGAATGGTTTCTTGATAGCAGGTGCAGCAATCATATGACTCTAGATGAGAGTTTATTCACTCAGATTGATAAATCTGTA
>NW_021475633.1:0-209 GCF_001605985.2 Dendrobium catenatum | reverse complement strand
CGGTGTCATCCTGTACGGAGCTTTTGATATAGGAGCGGTACCCAAAAAAACATCGATAGAGAATTCCACATCTCTATCAGGAGGTAAACCAACCAACTCCTCAAGAAAAACATCAACAAACTCCCGTACCACTGAGATCTCAGAAACAGAACCAACCTCTAGGTTCAGATCCCGCACCGAAGCCAAAAACACTAGACATTTCTTCTTCC
>NW_021475632.1:0-317 GCF_001605985.2 Dendrobium catenatum | reverse complement strand
GAGAAAGTAATAATATGCTTATGCTGACTCTCGGCGATCCCGAGCTTACTTCTTAGATTGTTAGAGTTACTATGTGAGCCTAAAAAATTTTATTAAAAATTACAGGTAGAAGAATTTTAAGCGTACCCTTACGAAAAAAGCACTCTGATTCGTATCCAGGATAAAACAAAACGCGACATGCAAGGGCCCTAAAAAAAGCTATTTCACAAACAATGTAAATAAACAAATTAAATAATCCAAAATTATAATATCTAATGTCCAATGTCCATATTACACCCAAAATTTGCAGAAACGTAAAGTGGCCGGGCACCACTGAC
>NW_021475631.1:0-507 GCF_001605985.2 Dendrobium catenatum | reverse complement strand
ACAATATCATCTGCATAAAAAAATGAGAGATTCTTGGAAAATTTGAGTGCAATTTGATACCCACATAATCACCATTATGAATCAAAGAAGTAGATAACAATTGAGAACATAAAATGAACAAGAAAGGAGATAGTGGACATCCTTGCTGGAACCCACTCTTAGCCATAATCAACTTGGAATAATTTCCATTAATCAATATTGAAAACTTAACATCCACAACACATTCCAGATTCAACTTAGAAAACTTCAAAGGAAAACTAAAATACCTCAAAACTTGCTCCTATGTAGACCATCCCATGCTATAATAAGTGTGCTCTGAATCAATCATTAAAGAAACCAATCCTTTTATTGATTTAGAAAATCTAAATCTATGAAAAACTTCATGAGCCAACAGAATATGTTCTGAATTTGACCGTACATTCAAAAAAATAGCTTGTTCTTTGGAGATGATTTTAGGAATCATACCATACATTCTATTCAAAAGAATTTTAGCCACCAACATATAAA
>NW_021475630.1:0-379 GCF_001605985.2 Dendrobium catenatum | reverse complement strand
TGTTTGCTCTTGAAAAAATCACAATGTCATCGGCATAAATTAAGTGAGAAATTAAAGGATCATTTGGACTAACTTTAATGCCAATTCTTTTGCCTATATTACCGAACTCTTCACTCAAGAGTTGAGAGCACATAATTAAGAGGAAAGGTGACAAGGGACACCCTTATCTAAATCCATAATTGGCTTCAATCTGAATGTTCGTTAGGGATGTTAGGCCCTCTTGAACTTAGTCCCAAGCAAATTAAAGAGAGAGGTGAGTTGGAAAACTTTAAGACCAAAACACAATCCAAATCACCACAATCAAAGTGAGGAAATTAAAACGCGGAAATAGTAAAAAGAAAGAACACACCGGATTTAGAGTGGTTCGGTCAAACCTTGA
>NW_021475629.1:0-471 GCF_001605985.2 Dendrobium catenatum | reverse complement strand
TTATCAAGATATCAATATGAGGAGGAACATGACAGAATAATCACATGTAGAATGATCCATGGGGATGAACCCGACTAAGAAATGAAATTAGAACATGAATGGGAGAGTGACTCCCAAACAAGTGAACAAAGCAACAACTTGAATGGGAAAGTGGCTCCCAAGCAAGTGAACAAAGACTACAACTTGAGTGGGATAGTGATTCCCAAACAAGTGAGCAAAACAACAACTTGAATGGGAGAGTAGCTCCCAAACAAGTGAACAGAAACGACACCCTACATGGGATAGTGGCTCCCAAGAAGGTAGACAAAATCAATAGCTTAAATGGGAAAGTGGCTTCCAAGCAAGCAAGCACAAAAACAACGACCTGAATGGGAGAGTGGCTCCCGAGCAGGTGAACAAAACCAGAACTTTGAATGGGAGAGTGTCCCCCAAATAAGTGAGCAAAACAAACTACTTGAATGGGAGAGTGGC
>NW_021475628.1:0-216 GCF_001605985.2 Dendrobium catenatum | reverse complement strand
TTTAATTTACTCAATTAATAAAAATAATTAATTATGAACCAGCCCAATCAAATTTAACCAAGAAAAAATTATAGAACACTCAAAGCGCTTTGTCGTGTTCCGGGAAGAAAAAAATCTTTTGAGGCCAGCTTGCTGGTCCAGACGTTGCAGTTAAAGGAAACAAATTAAGCCTCCCAATTCAAAAAAAAATGATGGAGGTGGCCAAAGAAAACATGA
>NW_021475627.1:0-238 GCF_001605985.2 Dendrobium catenatum | reverse complement strand
AATGGTATGAAAAAATTTGGTATTCCTATCACCTTCCATAGTAAATTTAAAATTAGCTTTTTGTTTCCAAAAGATTTCCTCTTGATTTTGAAGCGCCACAAGGTAGTCTTTAGCTTGATTAAGGTACAAGAGATTATCACTAGAAGGAATATTCATATAAGAATTCTCAAGATCTTTAATATTCAACTCAGCTTCTTTAATGTTAGCAAAAATATTCTTGAAAAACTTTTTATTCCAC
>NW_021475626.1:0-1268 GCF_001605985.2 Dendrobium catenatum | reverse complement strand
CTGCGTATGTTCACTGGATATAATAAAAGTTCCCCTCACTGAGGAGACAATCGGCTCTAAAATTTTGTGTTGCTACAGCTAATTCACAAGAATTGATAGTCTAAGCAGCAATATATTCATGACCGCTCTTTGGTACATCCTTATCATTCTTCGCTAGTAGGCTTTGGTTCTTATCATCCAAGGAGTAACAAAGAAATTTTTAGAAACGTCTCCAAAGAATGACAAATTCATAATAAATAAATGTCTCAAATGTTCCTTCATCAATGTCATTTTAACAACTCCAATCGTTTTCGAAGACCAATCTAATTTATTATGATTGTTCATTGCTTCTTATTTTTTTTTGGAAAATCAGCCACTTGCATGGTACATTACATTGAGTTTGGAAAAAACAATACTTGAAAGCGTGACATATTTGAAAAAAATATGTCACGAAGCTTTGAAGAGGAACTCAACAATTCTCACAACCAAACTAATTATAAGGCGAATGGGCGATGAATGACTTTTCACTGCTTCTACCAGAAAGAGAGAAACTCCTCTTCACCCAACGAGATAAAATATCCACTTCTCCAGGCCATTAATGATTTCTTATGCAAATATAGGCCTGAGAACGATTTCCATTTCTCACGGCAAGATAAGATTGCAGATTCTCCTAGTGAAGGACTTAGGAGATAGGTTCTGCTTCACCTGGCAAGATAGGATTGCTGCTTCTCTGTCTGCAGGGATGAAGGACATGGATTGTTTCTCCTTCTCTGATTCTCTGATGAGATAAAGATCGTCGCTTCTCCGATATAGGTCAAGGATCATAAATAAAGGTTTGATATGGGAGAAATTATTCTGTGAGGAGTCTCAAATCTTGGAGGAGAACATTGAAAATAAAGCTATCTCAAATCTTTGAGAAGAACATTGAAACTCTACTCACAATTTCATATTCAGCTCGAAAAAAACAATAAAATCTTACCAAACTCTAAACTATAACCAGTTCAACTGATGACAATACGCCTACATCCTAACCAAATCCTAATTAAAGACGTTGGAATTGGGCTCTTCGGTCACATCTTTACCGAAAAACAGGGCAGATTAAAAAAAAAAAAACTTAAGCAGAAATTGCAACAACAGCAAGAAATCAAAATAAGGCTTAAAGGAGAAAAATGATAGTAAGATAACGTACATCTGGTAGCGGTCGATTAGTGATTAGTGGGAGGTGATAACCAGAAACAATACAGAACTGACATTCAGCCTAGAAATCCTGAACTGGAGCACGATATATG
>NW_021475625.1:0-200 GCF_001605985.2 Dendrobium catenatum | reverse complement strand
ATGAGATAAGTAAATGATATTTCTAAAAAATAATAAACATTGTTGCCCAAATTAAATTAAGGTTGATTTATTTTAAATTGATTAAAGTAAATCTTGTCCTAATTTAATTTAGGTTTAATTGAAATAAATCGAATTAAATAAAAAAATTAGTAAAATATACCCGAAGTGGGTCGGGTTTGGGTTGACCCGGACCAGAAGCG
>NW_021475624.1:0-298 GCF_001605985.2 Dendrobium catenatum | reverse complement strand
CTTAAAATCAAAATCTGGAACAATAGAGATGATGATATGGTAATATTAAAATCTAAATTATCTGGGAAGTCCATTACCGCCTTAGCATATGAAGCAAGTTTAAATCACAAGGAAGAGGTGGTTCATTGGAAGTGGTTTAAGAAGATAAAGTTAAAACCAAAAATAGAATTTTTTTGGTGGAGACTTTGTTATGATGCTATTCCCTCTAACACGTTTCTATTCAAGAGGAAACTAAGCATTTGTTCGGGTTGTCCTAGAGGTTGTGGAGAAGATGAAGATAAAAGCCACTTAATTGGAA
>NW_021475623.1:0-247 GCF_001605985.2 Dendrobium catenatum | reverse complement strand
TGACAAAGTCTCCTATGCCAAAGCCATGATTCATCATAAATATTTTTCAAACAAAAAGCTGTAGGAGATTGAATACAATTTAAATCTAGCATGTAATCATTGTTTACCCTTTTTCCATTTAAAACATTTTTCCCATTTAGGCTTATTATGTAGCTAGTAGGTAAAAATTTTACATTATAGCCCTTATCACATAGCTGACTTATGCTTAACAAATTATGTTTTAAGCCTTCAACTAATAACACATTGT
>NW_021475622.1:0-761 GCF_001605985.2 Dendrobium catenatum | reverse complement strand
ATGAAATGGAAATAGATGAGAGAGTGATTTCCATGATCAGTCCTTTGTTCACATGGTGGTGCTGAACTACAACAATTACCTTCGTCGCTGCAACCAAATATATAAGAAGATTTATGAAAATAAAAACTTTATAATTTGTTAAGAAAAAGATATTAGATTTAGAGAAACCAGCAACAGGGAAGCTCCAAAAGTCAAAATAGAAGAAAATGCTTTTAAGTTACAAAGTTGGTGAGGGAAGCTAAAAGCTTAAAAGAAGTTACTAAAACTCACTAATAAGCACAATTTCCAACATTTATGAAGTAGAAATATGAAAGAAGAAAAAAAAAACATATATAGAAATGGTGAAGAAAGTGGATAAGCAACTACCTCTAGGAGGACGCACTAGAAGAACGGGTGGCCAAGAAACTTGCTTAACTAGATGAGAGAGGGATGGAGCATGGGAAGTCAAAGAAGCTTTTAAGCGACTCTTTCAAAACTATTCTTCAAAATAGTCGAAGAAGCATGCAACGAGAAAAAAGAGAGAAAGATCGTTACCTTTGCAGCGAACTCCCGTCATGACTTCCGGTAGAAACAACATCGTGAATTCGCGTCGAACTCCCTAAACCCTAGAATAACGCGTAAAGCTTTTTTAGCAACTCTTTCAAAACTCCTCTTCACGGGAAGCACATGGAGAGCTCCCGTTGTGACTACAATCTGACAAGAACAACTTGCTAAGAAACTTCAACTCTTTCAAAACTATTCTTAACATGAAGCCGAATAAG
>NW_021475621.1:0-256 GCF_001605985.2 Dendrobium catenatum | reverse complement strand
AAATGATGTCTGTAATAAAACATAAGGTAACCAATGCTAGAGACACCATTACAGATAAGAATAAACACATAATAGCCCAAAAAATGAAGGAAAAATTAGCCAACGCAAAACGACCAGTAGTAATAATAACCACAAAAATAGCTAACGGGTCAAGACACCACCAGAAAAAACCATAGAGGATCACCTCCTTCACAACACTGAAAGACCAGCCATCAAAACTAATGCTCCGGGAAAGCCAAAAAACCAACCCCTAGTA
>NW_021475620.1:0-2864 GCF_001605985.2 Dendrobium catenatum | reverse complement strand
TATGCATAATATTTATATTATCTTGTATTGATTGTTGTTGTAGATTCCGGTAAACTACTGAACTGTTAGCTTACTCAATAATTTTTATATATTTTTAGGAAGGGCCAGGATCCATTAGAGTGAAGTAGATCAAGATACACATTTTAATTTATTTTTTGCATTTTGATTTTATTCTTTTTTTATTAAGTGTATTGAGAAGTAGACTAATGAATGTAATGATTGATCATTTGGCTATTATAAATTGAATTTTGATGAAAGAAAGTAGAAATGTTTTGATGTTTGTGATTTATAGTTGCTTCCAATGAATTTATTTATTAATAAATTATTAAAAGCTCTTGTAGATTAATTAAGAAATGAAATTGATAATACAAATTTATATGTTTGGACATTACAAATTACACATACTCACTCTTAGTCTATCACAATTAGAATTATAAAGAGAAAGAGATCATCCCTATTTTTGAAGAGAGAGAAAAGGCAACGGAGACACCAGAAGTATAATCAGTTGCAATTTAGTTCATTCCATCCTAGAATGGAATAAAGTAACATTCTATCATTTGTTTAGAGTTAAGAAGTAGTCAAATTAGGAAAAAATAATAATCAAATCAAGTAAGGCTAAAGGGAAAATTGGATGCTCTAACCAATTTTGTATAGAGTTAATTTTTTATATAAGGAATCAAGAAAAGATGGTGGTGAAGTGTAATATCAAATAAAGCGACATATATTTATATTTATTCTGACCCAAATTTGTAAGGGTAACCCACTAAAATTTTTGCATTCATGTCTTTTGCATTTGTTAAAAAGTATTTTGTGTATATATGAGAGTCTAAATCTATTTTGAAGTGTTTCCCAAGGGTCTATGTGAATACATGAAAAATTTTAAAATTATCTGTTGGGAGAGTCGTGGTGCTGGGGTTGGTCGTGCTACAACATCAAGCTCTCCATCTCTTTGCCAAATTATAAAATTATTTGAGTATGTTAATCTACTATAATTAGAAGCAACTATATCCGCCCTAGTTGGCAAAGAGATGGAGAGCTTGATGTTGGCAAAGCGATGGAGAGTATTATAAAATTATTTGGGTATGCATTCATCTAGTGCTATGTTGGTTCACACATATTCTGCATTCTATTTTAGGCCGGAGGAAAGGAAAGGAGCTAATTGAGTACCTGCGGTTATATGTCCCAATCTATTTGAGTATGTATAAATATTTTTATAATTTTTGGACAGTTATAACTATTTATTTATTTGCACTATTTTAATCTATAACCATGTATTATACTATGAATATTATTATAAATAAAATTTTATGATGAATGACATGAAGTTTGTGGATGAGCTTATTTTATTATTCTCAATATAAGTTAATTAGTAGCTCTGCAGTCTGTGTAATTTCAAAGAAATTTGAGAAGTCCCCAAAATTTAGATCTTGGGCTCAGTTTGTCACAATTTAACACAATAGAACTTGTTCTGTATGTGGGTCCTATTAAGTTGGGTTGTGACATTAAGGAGTATCAGACGAAGAGGAGGAAATCAGGAAGGTGCCTACTACTAACCATCATTTAACATTGTTAAGATTAGGGATAAGTTATAGTAAGAGAAGGATGTTGATGAAGACTTAGAAGGAGAGGTGAAGGAGCTAGGGGACCCATTACTTCTTGCCATCGAAGTGCAAATAAGGAGGCATATACATTAAGGGATTAATGCCTTAATTTTATATGCACAAACTAGTCGATGGACAATACATTTATCATGATTATTAAAAAGTGATGTATAATTAGGAGAGTTAGAAAGAAGACTACGTACAAAAGAGTAAGAAGTACATAACTAGATATTTCATAAATTAATCAAGGAAATGTCACAAGCCCATTTATTCATGCAATATTGATATTCTCTACTAAGTTGGTGATGAATAATTATCCTCTAAGTCTTGGATATCAAAACTTGTTGACAACTCCAATGAGAAGGTGATAGGAGTGGGCAGTGGAAGAGCATTATGATTCAAGCTTTTGACCATTTCAACTACATGGTTAAATATCATGATAAGAATTCTTTTATTTTGTTGATAATATAGTTTTATCATTTGAATATTTTTTATTGCAAATTTTTAAAGATATA
This sequence comes from Dendrobium catenatum, assembly GCF_001605985.2. NCBI lineage: Eukaryota > Viridiplantae > Streptophyta > Magnoliopsida > Asparagales > Orchidaceae > Dendrobium > Dendrobium catenatum. The sequence goes on along the minus strand of NW_021475620.1, from coordinate 748 downwards.
ATAATTATTATATTATTTATAAGGAATGAATTTTATAATGCCCAAAAACTTGTGATCCTAGTATAATTGTGTTAAACAAATTTTTTTATCAATATTATAAAGCAATAAACTCCATCTTTCAGAAGCTCTAGAGAAAAGACTCATTCAAGTGTAGCACTCATACACATCAATGGAGAGGAGAAGTTCATGAAGTTAGAGTTGTTACAAAAAGTCATACATTTTCTAATGAATTAGAGTGAAGTTCATTAGATTCTATATGAGATCTCACTTATTATACAACCGGCCAGTGACATTAAATGATTGTGACCCCTTTTGCAGCACACTCTAGACCTTGTAAGGAATGATAAAATTGTGATGTAAGTGCTGTCGAAAGCTTTCTACAACAATCAAGACTATTTGAAAAAGGAGGGAACTTTTTTTCTGATGAGGAGGGCCTCCACATATGAGACTCTAAGTGTTATATAAGATAATCCATTTTTAAATTTTAAGAAAATTTAGCTTAAATTGTCCTTATATACATCTTATTTATAGCAATGATTATGGAACACATGTAATAAAATATATCATATACATATTTTTTTTTTAAAAAAAATCTTCTAGAAGTTATGCATGATTGTATATAATCATTCAGGGTCGTTTATGCATAAATTTATTCCACAACAACATAGATCTATAAGTCAAGTTCTTTTTTGATCACAAACAATCTTATTTGTGTATAGTTATTAAAGTAATTTGAAAAACTCTGTTA
>NW_021475619.1:0-364 GCF_001605985.2 Dendrobium catenatum | reverse complement strand
AAACAAATCCAACGAGCCTAAGATCGCTGAATTCCGACATCATTAAGACCTTCAAATGACTGATGAATGGTGCATGATCAAGGGATTCAACATTGACCGTTCATCCGACCACTCCCCATTTACCCTTGATCTCTCACCTATTTATGCGTCATGCCAGTCAAAAAATCTATAAATAGAGCTCCCTCTCCTCTTGAAAAGGGACCCCCTTGAAGTCTAAGGAAAAAAGAGAAAGATCGGAGATCGCTCTTGCTTCCTAGCCTCCTCGACCATCGTCGGACTTCCGCCGGACCACCACCTGACGCCCTGTGCTTCACCGGACCACCACTTAAGGCCCTCACCTCCGCCGGACCATAGCCTAATACTG
>NW_021475618.1:0-332 GCF_001605985.2 Dendrobium catenatum | reverse complement strand
TCATAATAACTTTACAATCTTTGCAATCTAAACGATTGACTATAGTGACCTTAGACTATAGTGAAAAATCATTAAGCCACATAATTAATTAACTTAAGATTAATTCATTAATTAAGTTTAAAACTTCAAAAATTTTTGATAAATCCAATTTAAATTCAAGAATTTCAACTAATATATTAAATTAACCAAAATTTAACCCTTAATCAAAGAAAATTAAAAGCTCCTTGACTGCTTTAATTTTAATTTATTTATTTTTAAACTTAAATCAATATTTAATTAATTTAATTAATTAAAAATAATTAAAATTTTAAAAAAATTCTCAAATATTGAAA
>NW_021475617.1:0-1714 GCF_001605985.2 Dendrobium catenatum | reverse complement strand
AAAAGTCATGAGTTCGACCTTAGGGGAAAGTTTTAGGTAAAATTGACCTAACTCCTAAACCCTAATTAACACCTCCGGCCACTTCTAATAGAAGTCATAAGTCCGACCTCTGAGGAAAAATGTTTAGGTTATAATAAGACCCTCGACCCCTCATTGGGGCATCCTAGTCTAAAAAGACTAGGTTCTAAGACCCACAACTCGGGCTACTTAGCTTAAATTGCTAGGTCGTAAGACCCATAATTAGGCAACTTCTAAGGAAGCAATAAGACTTACCTAACTAAAATATTAGGGCTACTTTCTACAAAAGTTGTAAGTCCCAATCTAAATTTAAATCTTTGGGTATCCTACTCTATAGGATTAGGTTGTAAGACCCATTATCGGGCAACTTCTAAGGAAGTCGTAAACCCCAACATTTTAGGAAAATTACTAAATAAATTGTAATGAACCTAAAACTAAAATAATCAAATTTAAATCTATGGGAATCTTAGCCTATAGGAATAGGTTATAAGACCCACTATCGGGTAACTTCTAACTGAAGTCATAAGCCCCCACATTTTAGAAAAATTGTTAAAATAAATAGCATTAATCCTAAACCTCAAACAAGAAAATTTAAACCTAAGGGCATCTTAGTCTAAAGGATTAAGTTGTAAGACCCACAACTCGGGCTGCTTAGCTTATAGAGCTAGGTCGTAAGACCCACCGTTGGGCAACTTCTAATGAAGCCATAAGCCTCTACCTAAATAAAATCTCACGGGAAACTCCTAATTGGAGCAGTAAGCCCTAAATTAAACCAATTAATGGGCAACTTCTGAGCAAGCCATAAGCCCCTGCCTAAATCAAATCATACGGGCAACTCTTAAATAGAGCCGTAAGACCCAAACTATATAAATAAAAGGGAAACTTCTAAGGAAGTCATAAACCCCAACCCAAATTAAATCAAACTAAAATACACATCTAACCACTTCATTCTACTCAGGATCCCTGAGAGGAGGCAACACATGGCTGCTAATCAGATTCCTAAGACACTACGGTCAATGATTATTAGTGTTGGTAGATTGGAACTACGGTATACTCGGGATGACGGAACCATGGGATATTAATCAGGTTTACCTCCATTTCCCCTACTATTGAGACTAAAACTATCTAAAAAAAATTATTCATCCTTAATCGAGAGTTCTCTCTTACGTAGTAAGAGGGGTAATTAACTATGAGTGCTTGCGCTCATAGGAAGTAAGAACCCCAGATCTATAAACCCTGACACTACCCTCAGGGGAAATCTGGTTAATTTCAATCTGACTTAAGTGAAATGGAATCCTATGGCTGCAAAGCGGGATTCATGCATTCGTGCCATTTTTCTTGAGCCAACACCTAGGTTAGAACACTTAGTTTAAAATAGCTTTTAATTAAGCTCTTTTTAAGTTATTAAGGCACATCCCCATTAATTATGTTCATTATACCTTTTTGTATTTAAAATTTCATGGAGATTGACTGATCTGATCAAGAGAAAACTTCAAAAAATGAGTTGTAGGGTGTTTCGATAGCATGTTTTAGGTGTACAAAATATTCGTCGTTGATGTTTTGATCAACGGCAGCGATCCTGTCATTCTGTGGCATTTTAAAACTGTGGATCTAATCCGACAATCAGTTTCCTCATCTGGCTCAATCTGAGCCCTTGATCGTAACCATAGATGATCCAGCGATCGGGAGGTCGTGC
>NW_021475616.1:0-326 GCF_001605985.2 Dendrobium catenatum | reverse complement strand
TGTTATGAGATCACATATGAATCAAATTTGAATAAAATATTAAGCTTGAAAGATTTCCTTATGAATGCTAACTTATAAATAATCATTGGATAATTTCAAGCAATAGTCCCACAAGCAGATTGCACATGATCGCAGGGGCGGAACCAGCCTTAAATGTTAGGGGGGGCAAAAAAAAAAAGCCATAGTCCGGCAAAGGTTCTTTTCTCGTTCCATTTGAATCAAAAAATGATTTGATATATCCGGTAAAAAATTATATTAATGTGGTCTACACTCCTTTAGTAAGATAAAAAAAAAAAAGTTCAATATTAAGAGTTAAATAACATATA
>NW_021475615.1:0-240 GCF_001605985.2 Dendrobium catenatum | reverse complement strand
AATTAGATTTCATCATCAAGGTACAGGTGTGAGCTATGTGTCCCAAAAAATCCACAATTATTATATTTAACATTAGGAAAAATATTCCTAAGTTTTCTTCCCTGTGATTGTCTTCTAAGGGATTTCATGAATTTAGAATAATATTTAGGATTTGTAAAATCTTCAAGTCTAGGAGGTTTCCTATTATCCTCGAGAGCTCTTACAGTTAGTTTGTAAAATGAATTCATATCTTCCAAGATT
>NW_021475614.1:0-232 GCF_001605985.2 Dendrobium catenatum | reverse complement strand
TCGGTATTAGTCTTCACATGATGATATTTCTTGTTATTACCAAATAATAGCTAGCAATACCGAGCAAAAACCGAATTTTTTAGCGACGGGAGGACGTATCTCTACGTCAGGTGGGAGGACGCAATAATTTTTCCTAAGGATCACTCTTAATAAAAGCATTATAATTATAGTGACTCTTACTGAATAATATAATATACATTTAAACTAATATATATTACATTAAAGAATTTTC
>NW_021475613.1:0-231 GCF_001605985.2 Dendrobium catenatum | reverse complement strand
CACTCTAACACCCAAAACTTTTGCTTGAATAACTAAAGCTTAAACCATTTCTTATTCCATGGCTTTTCCCCCATGTCATGTAGGTTTTTTCTCTTTCATATATTTTCTTCTATAATTGTAGACTATTTTTTTAGCACTATTATTATTATTATTGTTAATTGTAACTTGCCTTTTTCATAATATATTTTGAGCTTTGCTCTCAACTTCTAAAAAAAGAATTAAAGTAGTATC
>NW_021475612.1:0-296 GCF_001605985.2 Dendrobium catenatum | reverse complement strand
CATTATCAGAGTTAATCAATGGCACATCCACCGTCTCCTGGGCATTAACAAGAGGCGAAATAAAACCACCAGAACTAATAAAAACTACACCACACTGATCCTGAGAAGAAGCATGCATGATCTCATGCACCGCATTATTAAGCAAAGGAGAAACAACACCATTATTCTCTTGCGCGCATATAAGATCTTGATAGCTGGTTTCTGAGTCGGCTCAGGCTTAATTTGGCTTGATAAAGGGTTCACGAGTCAAGCTCAATGAGCTAATTAATCATAATTGGACAAGTCCTAAGTCAACT
>NW_021475611.1:0-253 GCF_001605985.2 Dendrobium catenatum | reverse complement strand
CTCACCCCCACCTCAAGCCGCCGGCCACCTCCACAAAGCCCCACCACCGGCCACCAATACCCCCACCCTCACCCGTCGGCTATCACCCAACCCCACCCTCCACCCTCCACCCGATCCCATCTCCCTCCACCACCACGCACGGCCAGGCCCACAAACCGCCGGCCCCTCCCTTTGATTTTCCCTCCATCATCACTTGCCATTATCCATTCCTAAATTAGCTATCCGTATTTTAGGTAACTCAAATAATTAGCAA
>NW_021475610.1:0-228 GCF_001605985.2 Dendrobium catenatum | reverse complement strand
GCGAGGGCCTCAAGTGTTGGTGAGGGCCTCATGTGGTGGTCCAGCGAAGCTCCGATGGTGGTCCGGCGAGACTCTGGCGGTGGTCCGGCGAGGCTCCTGCGGAGGTCCGGCGAGGTTCCGGCGGTGGTTGAGGAGGAGCTTCTTCCTTCTCTTCCTTCTCTTCTCCTCTTCTCTTCTTGCTTGGGTCCCTCTTTCAAGAGAAATGAGGGGTCTATTTATAGATTTTCT
>NW_021475609.1:0-543 GCF_001605985.2 Dendrobium catenatum | reverse complement strand
ATTTTATTTCTTATGTATTAGAAGATCTTCTATTACAGTCATTTTGATAAATTATGGGATGTTGAAGTTACCCTTGATGGATTACAAAATCTTGAAATCTCTTCATTTGCATAGAGGCTTTTACTGAAATTCTTCATCTTTCATGAATATACTTGTTGTAGTGGATCTTAGAAATGCTCATATTCATTCTCTTCTACAGAAATACTCACTAAAAGTGTTCTTATAGATATGAGAAATGTTGAACTCGCCCCTTTCAAGTGATTATTAATTAGTTTGTTAATGTATATTTCTTTTGTTCAAATCTTATAAATGGAACATGCTCTTCTTACAAGTTCGTTCTCGATAGTATATGAGCTGAACTCCTTTCTTACATATCATTACATGTGCTGAAATTATTCTTGTGAGATGATCTATGAGCTGAAATCTCTTTACATATAAGTATATATTTTATAATTATTTTTGTAAGATGTCAAATACATTGAAATTATCTCCTGCAAAGTTATACACATTTTGAAATTTGCTTCAATAAATTGATTTGATCTA
>NW_021475608.1:0-312 GCF_001605985.2 Dendrobium catenatum | reverse complement strand
TTGACTCCCCCCCTTTCTCATTCACCGGGGGAAAGATTTTTCTGGACTTTGGAGTCAATGACTGCTGATTTAGAAAGAACTCATTTTAGGCTCTTCGGCGTGGCAGATTTGTTATTTCCGATGTTTGTAGACACCAGAACAGTTTTTTTTTCAAGTATGGAAATAAGAAGAGACTTTGGAACACCCGAAAGTTTGGTTCTAATTTGTTCAAATATTTTCTCCCTTATGCCAGGGGGTGTCCTTTTTCGTACATCGGGCTGCCTTTGTACCCAGTGCACTTGTAGATTTTGATCACCGCTGTCGTAGGTGATA
>NW_021475607.1:1594-2397 GCF_001605985.2 Dendrobium catenatum | reverse complement strand
AGAGAATGAACATAAAACAACAGAAAAGTTGCCCCAAGTGAAGCCTAGAATCCTAAACACAGCAGAAAACTGAATTATCACCTGATTCCGCTCTTTGCTTTTGGTTCAACTCGAAGAGGTAAAGGCAAAGATGGAGGAGTTGAATCTGCTAAACTCGCTGCTTTGTGAAAGAAACAAAAAAAAAAGAATTTTGGGAATGGAGAAAGAGCTAATTTGACATTTCAAGCATTTTGGATGCAAAAACATATCTTAAATGCAGCAAAAGCACGTTTTTCTGTGCGACGTAATAGGCGTTCTGCATCTTCCTCGGCTTCCATTTGTTCCTTCAGATAGAGTAAGTCATCACTGTCCAGAGCTGCGGAGGAAAAGAATGAACATGACAAAACTGCAAGTTAGAAAGAGTCTAAATGTTGAATCAAGAATAAGATACCCCCTCGCCCGTGAAGATATCCTCCTCGTTCCCCGGCAACTTCCTGCATCTGACGGCATTAACAGCCCCAAGGAAGCCAAGATCCCTGCCGGGGCATGTTATCAGAACACTAAATAATAACACAGTGTGAGCATAATGGCAGCTTCAGGTAGATCATTTTCATAATAAGCATCCTGGCAATTAGCAGCTTAACCCCACAATTAAGAGATTATATAATTTAAAGATTCCATTTTGAGGGAGCCAAAGCTGTCGGGTAAAGTAGCTATGGAAGTGTTGTAGAAAAATGATATGCCGCCGGCCCAGGAAGGGCCGGCTGGACCAGTCCAGGTTTATTCCAGGCGACCCAAGCTGGGCGGGATCCAGAGAGAAAAAA
>NW_021475607.1:0-1265 GCF_001605985.2 Dendrobium catenatum | reverse complement strand
CTCAGATTTCTAGTGTAAATCTCCTGTTTTCTCTGTTTTTTGGGTTGTTTCCTGCTGTGGACAGCAATAACATTGCTGCAGTTTACTGATTTTGGCTAGGAACACTTGTGAATACAAGTGTTTCCTATCAAATTGGTATCAGAGCATCTTTTTTGGGACCATTGATGGCTGAATTCCTGTGTTTTCAGCGGGTTTCTTGCTTCCGGAAGAAGATCATCGTGAATCTTGGGAAGAACGATGGCCGGAAAGAAGGTAGAAGTATTGGAGGGCGAAGTCGGACAACTGAAATCCGATTTGGAGGAAAGATTTTCTGATTTTCAAAATCAAATCACCACCAACAATGAAAAGTTGGAAGGGAAGTTCACTGTAATGGAAGAAATGATAAAAAATTTACTGGAGATGAAGACAAATCCGACAACGACGGAAGTAAGAGAGACTATCGGAGGCCACGTCGGGGAAGGAAATCCAAACCCTTTTAGGGGGAGGAGAAATCCGGAGGTGGAGATTCTGGAGGAGGAGAACGACATGCCCCCTCTAGAATCGCTTTCTAGAGAAGAGATGAGTAGGGGATACCTAGGAACCTCAGGAAATTGAGGGATTGACTGGATACTACAGGAAGTTTGTGAAGGGATACATTACCATTGCCTGGCCTTTGACTGAGCAGCTGAAGAAGGACAATATTTGCTGGGGAGAGGCAGCCACCCAGGCGTTTGAGAGGTTAAAGGAAGCCATGACGACTGTTCATGTTCTAGCTCTTCCAGACTTTGGTCAGGTCTTTGTAGTAGAGACGGATGCATCAGGATATGGGCTAGGGGCAGTGTTGATGCAGAATCACAGGCCAGTAGCATACTGCAGTCAAGTGCTTTTAGACAGAGCTAGATTGAAGTCAGTGTATGAAAGAGAGCTGATGGCCATTGTCTTTGCAATACAAAAGTGGCGGCCATATCTCTTGGGAAGACACTTTATAGTACGGACTGATCAGAGGAGCTTGAAGTATTTGTTAGAGCAAAAGATGGTGACCAAAGATCATCAGAGGTGGTTATCCAAACTATTAGGCTATGATTTTGAGATCCAATATAAGCCTAGTTTGGAGAATAAGGCAGCCGACGCTTTATCCAGATGCGTTGGGGAGTTTCAGGAGTTGGTTGTGTCGGCGCCATTGTGATAGGAAGTACTTGTATTCACAAGCAAACCTAGCCAAAATTAAGTACCAAATCACAAAAACTGATGTTCACAGCAGTAAAACAGCCAAAAACAGTGGGGAA
>NW_021475606.1:0-315 GCF_001605985.2 Dendrobium catenatum | reverse complement strand
GAGGAATTGTCCCCTAGGGGATGTTCCCTTCTCTTTGTATTCCAAGTTGGATGTTTCACATCCCATTTAAAAATCACTTTTGTAACATGAATTTAATAAGATACTTCATATCTAAAAAATAATAGAAGCTCTGGTTGATTAATTAAAAAGATAAAATAGATAATTCTTCAAATTTTAATTATAGGGTGTTATATTTGGCATTAGAGCTGTTGTTGGAAGAAATGAAATGTAACTAGAGCTTTAAGAATTAATTATGAGTGGGGTTGAATTTGGGTAGTATAGATTTTCATCTCTATATTTGATATATATATATAT
>NW_021475605.1:0-269 GCF_001605985.2 Dendrobium catenatum | reverse complement strand
TAGAAATTTGAGTTGATTCAGTGATTTTGAAGTTGATATTGACATTGATGGCTTTAGCAAATAATAACTAATAAAAATAGTATTATTTAATAAAGCCAAGATATTAAAAAGTTGAATGTTATGATTTGAATGTAGTTAGGAAGGAATTGAGAGTTTAATTTTGATTTTGATAAAAGCCAGGAATCAATAGGATGCCATAAGAGCGGGCTTAGACTTAAAGATAGATTTAAGGGTTGATTGCCATAAGAGCGGACTTATAGTAGAAGTCA
>NW_021475604.1:0-294 GCF_001605985.2 Dendrobium catenatum | reverse complement strand
TCTGGTCTGTCTGTGCTTTTTAGAGGATAGTTTTAGCAGATGAATATTCCGGGTCAAATTTTCAAAAGGCAAATTGGATTTAAAGTAAGACACTATCCAGAGATTTTGTTCTCATTTTGCGAAAATTTTATGATCTTATTTTAGGTTTCCTATAAGCGCAATCCCCTATATAGTTAACTAGCCATCTCAGTGATGAGAGAAATTTTTGATTAAGATTAATCATTAAATAGACACTGAATACCAAACATATAATAGCCGCAATTTTAGGGTATAGGATTTGAAATTCACCACATT
>NW_021475603.1:0-224 GCF_001605985.2 Dendrobium catenatum | reverse complement strand
GATGAGAAAGAGAATGGAACAAGCTCGCAAGCTTTTCTAATAAAACCCGCAGGTTTACATTTTCAAAAATCACATCATAAACTTTTTTAAACATACACAAAACATCTCTATATCATAAACTTTTTTAAACATACACAAAACATCTCTATATATAGGCATGAGAGGGGAATACAAATAGCCACAAAACATTAATTTAAAAGCTAATTAAACAGGGAATATGAAAA
>NW_021475602.1:0-235 GCF_001605985.2 Dendrobium catenatum | reverse complement strand
AATTAATCGTACTATATGATATATATTATATTGTATGATTTGCTTTATTATCAAAACCCTAGCTTCCAGATTAATTTAAGTAAGATTTTGAAACTGATTTTTTAAACTAGTCATATTATACGATGTTAATTTAAAGCTTGAATTTAAATAAACCTTCAATGACCATAAAACAAAATAATTTAATTTTAGATAATTTCAAATCAAAAAACTTAAGATCTATCCATGCCACACAAAC
>NW_021475601.1:0-315 GCF_001605985.2 Dendrobium catenatum | reverse complement strand
ATGCCGTCCCGATTTCTCCCTCGGTGGGGAGGAGACGCCGGGAGGCTGCCGAAAATTTACTTTGAAATAACTAGAGAAAATAATGAATTTTAATTAGTTAATTTTCAATTAATGAGAATTAATTAATTGAAAAAGTTATTTGGTGGAAACTAATTAAGTTAAAACTAATTAAATTTTGTTAATTTAAATCAATTGATTAATAAATTAAACCAAATTAATTATCCGAGAGCATAAAAAAATTGAGAGTTTTAAAATATGGGAGTTTTTGTAAATACGAATTGGTGGGAAAAATTGTGTATCACCACGCAGATTTTG
>NW_021475600.1:0-1195 GCF_001605985.2 Dendrobium catenatum | reverse complement strand
TTGATATTTTATGAATTACAGATGAATTATCACAAGCCTTACAAAGAAATGATCAAGATATTATAAATGCAATGAAATTTGTACAAGTGTCAAAACAACGATTGTAGATGATAAGGAAAAATGGATGTGTACCTTTACTTGAAGAAGTGTCACGATTTTGTAATTTTTTTTTAAATTGAAGTTCCCAATATAGATTCTAAATTCAAGTCTCGTGGACGATCAATACGAAAAAGTGCATAAATAATAAATTTTCATCATGATCGAGTTGATTTATTCTATGTTGTTATTGATATGCAACTACAAGAATTGAATAATCAATTTTCTGAAACTAGTACCGAGTTACTTCTTTGTGTGACATATCTAAATCCGGGTGATATGTTCTATTCTTATGATAAGAGAAAGTTAATTCGTCTTGCAGAGTTATATCCAACAGATTTCTCTATAGTTGATATTATATCTCTTGAACATCAGCTATATACTTATATTATCGATATGTGCACGAGCGATGAGTTCGCATCATTGACTAGCATTGCTGATCTTGCAAAACATACGGTAAAGGACAAAAAAAATATTTTGTATCTCCTTTTTTATAAACTTATTATTTTGACATTGACTTCATCATTTGCTACTACTATAATGGAGAGAGCATTTTCTGCAATGAAGATTATTAAGCATCGGTTGCCTAGCAAAATTGATGATGCTTGGCTCAATGACTGTTTAGTGTCTTTTATTGAGAAAGAAATATTTGATTCTGTTCCGAATGAAGTCATTATGCAACATTATCAGAAAATGCAAAGTTTTGTAATTTTCTTTTTAATTTCATAAATTATGATGTAATACAATACTTTACTTTGAATTTTACTAGTGTAATATATTTATATTTTCTGCATTTTTTTTTATATATCAAATTTACCCACCCTAAAAAAAAGGGTTGGATCCGCCACTGAGTATTAACCTTATAAGTCCCTGTTGTGGAGGTATTTCAAGAGTTTTAATTATTTTTCTAAGTATTTTTGCTTAGATTTTTTAATCCGGCAACTCAAATTTTTCTTTTTGTGATATGGAGTTTTGTGTAGCCTTGGAAGTTGATATTCATGGGTTATTTGCTTTAGTTTTTTTGGAAACTTTTTCATGGGCATATCTGTGTTGGTTGGCCTTTGCTAGTAGGATTTTTTGAAGCTCATGCAATTGCTAT
>NW_021475599.1:0-292 GCF_001605985.2 Dendrobium catenatum | reverse complement strand
GTGGCTGGCAATGATAATGGTGATGAGTTTGAGGTGTATTTGAAAATTTCTCAAACTTGAAGAATTTTAAATGCACTCAATTTTAACTAAGCTTTAATTGACATAAATGTCAAAAAAAAAAGAAAAAAAAGAGGAACAAATAGATATTTTAATAGACAACATTAATGATATGACAGACGTATCACAATAAATTTCAATTCAGCTAAAAAGCAATGTCTTGATCATCTAGCTTATTGAGTAGCAAACACTGAAATATGTTCAATTAAATATTATCAAAATGGAACCTTAGCTT
>NW_021475598.1:0-247 GCF_001605985.2 Dendrobium catenatum | reverse complement strand
ATGCTATTCGTCAATTTTTTGCTTCCTTAAAACTGTCTGGCTTTTATTCTGTTGGTTTGCTTGACTCTAGGCATGTTGCGATCCAATTATCGAACGATCTTGATTATAGTCAGATTTTTGCCAGGCGATCATATTTTATTTTCAACTGTCAAATGCGTATTTTGAAATGGACTCCGTTTTTTGACATCAAAGAAGAATCTCCTATAGTTCCTGTGTGGATTTCGTTTCCTAATCTTCGTCTTCACTT
>NW_021475597.1:0-740 GCF_001605985.2 Dendrobium catenatum | reverse complement strand
AGAAACAAGTGGTTGAGACTATAGAAGAGCACCAGCATGATCTAGAATTAAAAGCTTCTCAGTCAAACGAAATAAAACAAATGGTAGAAAAACTAGTAAGGGAGGCATTAGCATAATCACAGTTCGATTGGTATACAGATCTTCCAAATGGTTAAGTACACAGTTTTATAGAGTTAGAGAACATGATTGTTAAAAGATTTGCAGGCAGTCAACACCATGTTACAGTTAGGGATCTTGTAATAGAAAAATAGAAATCTGGAGAAAAGTTAGTTGACTATATACTTAGATGGAGGAATTTGAGCATGAAATGCGAACCTCAATTGCAAGAACAACATGGGATTGAGATCCTGCTTAAAAACATTCATGGACCGGTAGCCTTTCTTTTGAAGGGTTTTACCATTAAAACATTTGAAAAATTCCTCAATAAGGCCTCTAGTCTACAAGAAGAAGCTTCACAACTCTCCTTCCTGGTTGATCAGACCACTTCAGACCCTAGGAAGTTGAAACCCCAGAAGGTCTTTGAGAAGAAATCTGGGTCAGTTTCAGTTGTGGACAGGGGAAAGCAGCCAATGAAAGTTCAAGCAGAAAATCCTCAATTTTATAATCAGTAATATCAGAGGCCACAGAATCCACCACCACAGTTTCAGCCATAATTTAATCAGCAACAATCATATCTTACTCCAAATGAGAGAAAGGAAAAATGGGAAAAGTTCAATGAGATGATTGGTAAGACATACCCC
>NW_021475596.1:0-353 GCF_001605985.2 Dendrobium catenatum | reverse complement strand
TTTACCCACAGCAAATTGCTGTCCAGCAATTCCTGCTCAATCCTGTGTGCTGTCTACAGATTCCTGCAGCCATCAAGTGCTGTCCTGCACCCCGGGAGGTCTGAAATTGTTGTTTAAAAGCCTCCAGTAGCCTTATAACAGTTGCCCAAGGTTTATTCAAGCACTGGAGATTGCTGTCCATAATTTTCTAAGAGTCAAAGTTGCTGTTTAGACCCCTTGATTTGCTCTTCAAGACATTTAGGATCCAATCCTCTCTCGTTTCACATCATAGGAGTAGTAAGGATTTAGTTCAAGTGAAGTGTATTAAAGATGAAGGTCAAAAAATATTTTTCTTAGAAGATGATATTCAACAA
>NW_021475595.1:0-216 GCF_001605985.2 Dendrobium catenatum | reverse complement strand
TGAAAATATTGAAATAGAGCATCGAAGCGGTGATCAATTGCAATAAAATGTTCCCCAAACCATTGCATATCAGTCTCGTGTTGCTGATGTTGTTCTTGAATATGCATGTCGAGACGAGTCTGCAGCTGGTCGAAGCGGGCGACTAAATCATCACTAGGGTGTGCAGGTGCAGGTGCTGATGCAGGTGCTCGAGGTGCGGCATGGCGTCGTGGTCGA
>NW_021475594.1:0-312 GCF_001605985.2 Dendrobium catenatum | reverse complement strand
CGACACGGATGAAGATGACGTTACTCCTACCAAATCTCGAAAAATATGCCAGTCCACGGATGAATGGAGTAGGCAGGTTGAATTTTCAAATGATGATTATGACTACGACTCAATCTACATGAACTCAGTGCAGAGTGTGTTCTCTAGAAGAATAGACAGTCTGTTAATTTCAGACAGCGTACTCGTAGTCACACGTGTTCCCTTGCAACATTTCAAGGAAATCATTTCGCGCGAGGTTCATAAAATTGAAGAACTTTCCACTCTTTATTTGCCTCCCCGTAAAAATGGGACTGTGCCAAAGAATGTGTTATA
>NW_021475593.1:0-842 GCF_001605985.2 Dendrobium catenatum | reverse complement strand
ACTTCCTTAAACCTGGTCTGACCTACCCCAGCTGATGGCATGCCCCTAAGCTCAGGTCACTCTCACCTGAGGCAGCCGCTCCTCCTATCCCCTAACCGTCTGGGACATGAGTCCATCATCCCAGCACTCTCCCTGATCGATTCCCACCGTCCGTTTAGGCTCCAAACCCGTGAATAGGCAAGAGGGACGGATCCCATTGATTCTAAGCTATCTTGCATTCCAGAGCTCCCCCAGAGCTTTCATGATTTCGTTTTGACTCCATTGAGCTCAAACTTGATTTTCCTATCGATCCTCAGCATTTTCAAGCTACCGGCGGCGAAATCAGAGCTTGACCGAGAGACACTTTCGTTCAAAGTCCTACAACTCTGTTTCTAGTGATCCTCCAAACTTGAAACCTGAAGGAGATCAACATGTGGATAGTCTACAAGTTCAACCGTGATAAAATCAACCAAATCGATCCATTTTTTGGTGATGAATCCTAAAACCTAATTTTTTTTCTAGTTTTTTAAATAACACATTCAATTAATATTACATCAAATTGCTCAAAAATTATCCCCCACTCTTCTTTAGATCGTATTACATCTCTGTCTAAAATTTCAAAGCATTTGGGTGGGTATTTTGCGAGAACGAAATGAAAAATGAGTTTAGGGTTCGCGGTTCTGGCTGGAGGAGGAATACAGGTCATTAGCCGTTGGATCTTCTCTGACTAGACCAACGACAGCGATTGAACCTGACCTAAAACCCGTATTGACCACGGTTTAGCCAGATCCTCAGCGGGCTAAATCATGGCCGTTGATCCAAACCACGGGGATCAGATCCACCGTCTGATCATTCTGGATCGA
>NW_021475592.1:0-417 GCF_001605985.2 Dendrobium catenatum | reverse complement strand
TCTCTAAAAATAGTCAAAGGAAGGAAACTCATATTTTTTACTCTAAATCTCTGTTTTCTAAAAAAAATGTTATTTTACTTTTGAATTAAAATATTTTTCATGTTTTAAATTAGTTTTTGAAACTAAAATTTTTTATCTCCCTATATTTTATCTATCGTATAGGAATTTTTTGCAAGTTGTTCAATCTATCTCATAATTTTCTTAATCAAGAAATCCGATTTGTCAATAGAATGAGTTTTCTTTTTCTTTTAAAATTTCAGAAAGGTAGCATATTCTGAAATTAAAAAAAATGATAAATGACGCCAAATAAATAAAAAAAGCCCAATGATGCCAAATCAAAAGATGCGCAATGACGCCAAATTGAGAAAGATACACAAAGTGTTGTTGAGTCTAGTAATTAGGTTGTTAAGCCTAAGT
>NW_021475591.1:0-274 GCF_001605985.2 Dendrobium catenatum | reverse complement strand
TGATTGAACATTGAAAAATAACTACTAATAGTAGCTAAATTCATGTTTACTGAGTCTAACTGTCCACTAATCCACCCCATAGCTTCATTGTAACGAGCATTCTGCTGGTTAAGGTGAGTATAAATTTGATCAAAACCTTGATCAAAATGAGTCTCCAATTGATTAAATTGTTGTACCATTTCTTGGTAGTAGTTTTTGTTAGGTTTAGGTGCATATGCTGGGGCAGGAGCTCCCCCTTCATCCTCAGAATCATTACTCTTTTAAAATTTTGATA
>NW_021475590.1:0-217 GCF_001605985.2 Dendrobium catenatum | reverse complement strand
GAGATTCCTAACACCTTAGGAAAATACTAGACCTTAATACGAGTAGTTAGCCAGGTAATAGGCTGGATTAGTGAATGATTGGGACTCAACTATTCACTAACCCACTCCCCCATGATTGCTCTTCATACTTAGAACCCATGTCTAAAATTTCATACGATAGCGGGTCTCCCAGAATTAGGGTTTATGTATAAGTAGTTTTAAAATAGTTTCAAAATAC
>NW_021475589.1:0-357 GCF_001605985.2 Dendrobium catenatum | reverse complement strand
TGGACCCGAACCCGACTTGCTTCGGATTCGGGTCAACTCGATACGACCCGATTGACCCGGGAGCATGAAGAAATTGCTAGTTTTCGAGTTAAAAAAGGGTCAAACTCCGCTTTTCGGGTAAAAAACGGGTCGAAAACTGGCCAATCTCGGGTTTCCGGGCCAAAAATAAGTTTTCGGGTAAAAAAACGGATCAATTTCGGGTCGAAGGGTTAACCCGACCCGATCTTTGAAATGGATCGAATTGTTAAACACGAACCCAACCCGTTTCGGCTCCGGGTTGACCCTAACCCGAAATTTTCGGGTCGGGTTTTCAAATCGTGCCAAATATTGACACTCCTATTTACCGGTCTTCTAGAT
>NW_021475588.1:0-293 GCF_001605985.2 Dendrobium catenatum | reverse complement strand
GAGGCTAAAGGTTGACTGGGATGGCTAGAAGTAGGTCTAAGTGGGGAGTCATAATAGATTGGTCCAACAAAAGACCCAGTAGAAGGTCGGCCCTCAAGGTTAGGTGAAGACCTATAGGGTGGGGCAGCGACCCAGATGTTATTAATGGGTGGGTGGTCTCGACCACAGTAAGGTCCACGGTTTGTTCTGCAAGGGTGGTACTCTAAATGCCGGTCACTAGGGGTAGGGGTATTGAGAGTGTAATACCCAATGGTTTGATGGGCAGGGGGTGACCTAAACTTAGAACCAACAGG
>NW_021475587.1:0-494 GCF_001605985.2 Dendrobium catenatum | reverse complement strand
GAACAAGCTCTCAAGCTTTTCCAAGGAAGAAGAAACCTTAAGGTTTTGTAGAGACTTCGCTCAAATATTCAAAAACCCTTTATGCTTCAAAACATCTTTAATTTATAAGAGAAAAGGGGGAGCCAAACAACCATTCAACCTCCAACCGAACCAATAAGGTAAGGAGAACTAAAAGGCCAAAATTTATTCCATAACAACACCCAAAAACATCACAAAAAATCGGGTAAAGCAGCCACGGGACAAGCAACCAGGGGAAAAATCGAATGGGCATCATAGGGAATCTGAACTAACACCCAAAAAGGGAGAAAGAACCAACCACGAGAAACAACACTAGGAAGAAATCGAGGGGACACAGAGAAGGGGAAAAAGGAAAAGATCCAACTCCACTTAATGAGCTAACAAGAGAAATATCTTTTCAAATAAATGAGCTAAACATCAACTCAAGCATTTATGAGCCAGAACCAAGTAGCTCCCAAAGAACACAGCCTAAACCC
>NW_021475586.1:0-215 GCF_001605985.2 Dendrobium catenatum | reverse complement strand
TAAGCTCATATAGAAACTCTAACATTTTAGGAATTAAACCCGGGACCGCCGGGAGCTCTCATTTCATAACTTTCATTCAAATTCAAGCCTTTAATCGAGTCAATCAGCATGCATTGCATTAGCAACAATTTTAAAATCTCTAAAACTTTAATTGCATTTATTTGGATATCAAACACCTAACATAAGTCTAAGGGGCCAATTAGGATCTGCTCTAG
>NW_021475585.1:0-1355 GCF_001605985.2 Dendrobium catenatum | reverse complement strand
TAGACGATTAGAAGACTATTTTGAATCTCATTGTATTCATGAGTCCCAACAAGCTAACATTGCTAGGTCTCTCCTGAGTGGTCATGCTTGTCAGTTTTGGATGAGGGTAGAAGATCATAGAGAGTTTCGTGGTGAATATCCTATTTCTGATTGGAAAAGCATGAGGCGAGAACTTGAGTTAAAATATCTCCCTCTCCCACCACCCACTCACCTTACCCCAACACCCAGTAATCTTCATCTAGAACACCATCCTGCCTCTTTTGTTGGGACAAACCGTGGACATCACTGTGGTCAAGACCACCCATACCTTAGTGACATCAGGGTTGCAGCCCCACCCTATAGGTCCTCACCTAGCCTTGATGGACGACCCTCTATTGGGTCTTCTGTTGAATCGGTCCCATGTGACTCCCCACTTGGGTCGACTCCTAGCCATCCCAGTCAGAAAACGTCCCTTGAACCTAAAATTGAGTGCATCCATTTCGTGGATACTAATGATATCATTGATGACGAGGATTTCTTTGATGATGAAACTGAATTGATTGAATTAGACACTGATGTAGGAGATTTAGAACCTTTGAGCATTGATACCTTAGCCCATCCTAATCCTAGTCTCATCAAGGATATCCCGTTGGAAAAGGGCTGCCTGGATGATATGAATTTGATCCCGAAAGAAACTGATCTGACCTTGAGCATATTGAAATTGAATTCGGGAGATAGTAATCTGAATCTAAATTACTCTGAGGCTAATTTGGAAGATGAACATCCTCTTGTTTTATTGGAATCTGTTTTAGGAGTTGCTCCTTTAGATTTATATTTGAAAGAGTGTGTCTATCTTGATGGGACTTATCTCACCATTCCTCGTACTAACTTTAATGTTAGAGAGAATATTAGCCTTCACTTTCATGTCACCTTTGTATCTGCTATGCTCACTTCTGTTCTTGACACTATACCCCATCTTTTGAGTCCCATACCTGCTGGTGACTTCTTGGGCTATCCCATTATTGTTGTGAGTCAGGACCCATCACCTGATCATGTTCATGATTCCTCCGTTAAGTCCTCCATAGTCTTGTCCTTCCCTGTTAAGGACCATCTCTCTCATAGTTGGACAATTTTGCTAGATTACCCTGCTGCCCCTAGGAGACTATCTAAGACCCTAGCTGAAACTCTATACGGGAATACTCTTATAGCTAAGGATGTTTTCATTGCTCCTCCTACACCCGTTCCCTTAAACATGGAATCTTGTGTCCTCTCATTTTGTGTTTGATCCACCTTTATTCATATTTATGTGCATTTGTGAGTCAATATGTGTCTGTGTCGAATTCATCCAAAATTTTCCCTCCGTTTAAAAAACTTTG
>NW_021475584.1:0-309 GCF_001605985.2 Dendrobium catenatum | reverse complement strand
CGAAATTTTTTCGTCCAGACGAACGATGATTTTCGTCAAGGATGAACCTTTTTTCGTCCAGGACGAACGTATCATTTTTCTTTAAATATGAAGGCTTTCTAACTTAACAATCATACTTTCAAACATCTCTTTCAATCCTTTTCTACTTCAAATTTTCAATGGCCTCCTCAAGCAAGAGATAAAAGGTGTTAGTGAAGAAGCCAAATAGGAATGCCTCAGAAAACTTCTTGTCTAATGCGAATGAGGAATCCTTTCCTCGTTTTGCTTCCGCTAAAATAACTCCATCTCGCATTTTAATTCAAAGCGAGA
>NW_021475583.1:0-788 GCF_001605985.2 Dendrobium catenatum | reverse complement strand
AAAGGAGTGAGTTGGTGAGTTAGAAATTTTTTTGTTTTTTGAACTAATTTTACAATACGATCAACATCATACTAGATGATCACTTAAAATAAAAATCTAAATTAGGGCACCCTTTATAAATTAGGTGTGATTAACCAAATCGTATTGGAAGATCCTAGTTATACAAGATGATCAAGTATATTCCAAAGACTTAGCTGCTAATAACATTTTAGAAATTTTTTAAAATACAAATTTTACTCAAATCAATTTGTATCATACTAGATGAATTGTTCCCATCATGCCTAAATTGATCTTTTGATTAGTGTTTAAATATGATTAAATTGCTATATCCAATCGTATAGTATGATCAGGATGGTCGTATTGGGTGACTCGATTACAGCATGAGATGATAATTAAATTGCCAGCCACCATACTAGATGATCAGTGAAAACTCTTAAACTAATTGTAAAAGATGATGTCAAGATTATACAGGATGATCAGTATAATTTCTTGAACTAATCATCCAAACCAATGTAGTTCATATTAACTGAATGTGTTGTTTTATACTAATCATATTGAATGATCTCATGATTATATTAGATGATCATAAGTGACATATTGAAAATTAGGGTTTCTCCAAAGATTGGTTAAGATACTTTGGCATGCATTGAGTCTCAATTCTTATAGAGAAAACTTGAAGAGAGAGCCTTCAAAGAGATAAATGAAAGGGTGGAGTTTGAGAGTGAGAAGAACCTTGGGGGTTTCAAGGGTGCATGGGGGGGGGGGGTTTCACACATTTTTACCGATAA
>NW_021475582.1:0-219 GCF_001605985.2 Dendrobium catenatum | reverse complement strand
CGGGAGCTCGCTGTTGGTGAAGGTAATCCGCCCCCCTTCACGCGCCTCTTTGGCCAAATCCCGTATATCTGCTGAGCACAGAGAATGGGGAGGGAGGGAATTCTTTTTATTATTATTATTACTATTAAATATAATTAGTTATAATTAAGGTTTAATTATAATTAATTATGTTTTTTTTAATTAAGTACAATTAAGTGTAATGAATTATAATTTAATTAT
>NW_021475581.1:0-318 GCF_001605985.2 Dendrobium catenatum | reverse complement strand
ATCTGTATAAAAAAACATAATAATGATAATAATAATAGTAGTAATAATAATAATAAAATAATAATGATAATAATTTCAATTCATCTTATATCGACACACATCAAACGATACTCGACTCGAGTGTGAATGGGCTTATTCGAATGATTTAGGCGATCCGGACTCACCCGTGCAATCCATTTCACAAAACGATGTCTCAATCAAAAGATATTAAGTACGAAACGAACATGCGTGATAAAGGTCCAAATGCGTGAAATCACATCAAATCGTTATCGACCCGACCGCATGTTATTTGAAACATTATAAGAGGACAACATGTGA
>NW_021475580.1:0-1086 GCF_001605985.2 Dendrobium catenatum | reverse complement strand
TGATTTTCATATGTATGTTTACATTTCTAGTCTTTTTCTTCTTCACTTTTTGATGTTGTCAAAAAGGTGGAGAAATTATTTATTATGTCTTGTGTATTCATGTCTTGTGTATTTTTATATTTTTTATTTGTTTTATCGTATGTTTTCGTATGTGTGTTTGATTATTTTTGTTTTGTCTTTTGTGTTGTTTTGTGTTAAACAAAAATTTTGAAAAACAAATTTTTTTTTTTAATTCAAATGCCTTCTTATTTTCATGAGTTCATCATTTCAGCGGGAGTTTAGGAGATTCTTAGAATTTTAAATTATACAAATAATAATTATTTTGCCATCATCAAAAAGGGGGAGATTGTTATGAAAGTTGCTATTTGCATGTTTTACATTCTTGCAACTTGTATAGTTTTGATGATTTCAAATATTATTGTTTTATGTGTTGTTATCTCCTAACATTTTTTGGAAGATTTGTTTTTGCTCTTGTGTGGACTAACATTTCAGGACAATCGAACTCCAGACAAACGAAGACTTCAAAATCAATTCATCATGAAATACTCTATGATTTGAAGCTTTTACTTTTCTTTAAAATAAACTTGAAAGGGAGTGATTGTAAATTGAGTGAATTAAAACACACACACTTAAGGAGATCTTAAATAATTTGTACTGATCGTATAGGACAAACATAGTTCGTACGGGACGATCAGGTCAGTTATCTCCTCGTAAGAACAATGGAATAAATAGGAACTAAAGAAAAATATTCTTTCTAAGTTCTGATCGTCCAGGACGAAATATTTTTGTCCCAGGACGAAGGGAACCGACTATGGAAGTTTTTGGCAATGTTCTGTAGTTTTCGAAACCGATCATTGATATAACTGTTCGTACCAGACAAAAAATTTTGTCCCGAGATGAACCTATTTTGTCATAGGACGAAATTGGTTCGTACTGATGCACAAATGGTTCGTACGGGACAGTTTTTTACACAGTTCATTCGTACTAACTCAGGTTCGTACGAGACGATCCAGTGCGCAGAAATACATGATTTTAGCAGTTTTTTGGATGATTTTTCATGTCCTTTCTATATAAGGAGTCCTAGAA
>NW_021475579.1:0-1624 GCF_001605985.2 Dendrobium catenatum | reverse complement strand
TGATACTAGTTGGGTACAATATTATAATTTTTATATCCTAAAAAGAGCGTAGAAAAATTAGATCAGCTGAATATTAAGAATAATTGAGAAATAATAAGTCATTTAATTAAATTTGTGCTTAAAATGATTAATATTTAAATATTAAGAGTTGAGCGTTGGTGTCATGTGTCAGGTAACAAGAGGGGAAACGACAAGGTTGTTGAGAGTTGGACATCGATATTGCGCAATGGCATTGGGTGTTGATGTTGAGACGGTGTTGATCGTTGATGTTAAAATGATGTTGGACAAAATGAGATGTTGAGATGTTGCAGAGGTGTGATTATGAGTGTAGAAATTTCTGGCGTCGAGTGTCAAACACTGATGTTGAGATGACATCAGGCATTGTTATGAAACCTTAGCCATGAGCTGCAGAGAGAAATGAAAATGCTAATATTTAGGGAATGGAGTATTAAGTGTAGGCAATTGATTTGGGGTTTTGAAAATAAAATAAGAATTTAGCTTTTCTATTTTATATAAGAAATTATATTTAAATTTTGTTTTTAATAAAATAGTTTAGACACGTTTGTTCAACATGTGTGTCCAATCTATTTTTAATATTTTTTAATTGAACATGTCTTCAATATATCCAACATGTGTCGGGTGCGTGCATTTCTGATATGTGTCAGGCACTACATATCTCTTTATGGAGAAGTGTCAGTGCATCATAGATTGTGAGTTCAAAGAGTCATGATGATTAATCTTGCATTCGTAGAATTATTTGCACAAAATCAATCACATGAATCAAGTTTTCTCTTTTCAAAGAAGTTATGATTCCTTTTATTCATAGCCAGACTTCCAAAACGTTATTAGAGAGAGTTGATGGCAATGATAGCAGTTCTCCTTTAAGATGATAACAAAATAATAGATAACTAGCAGTAGTCCTCTGTTAGACCGGTCCATTCGGTCCGATGGGACCGGCCCAGGCGCTAAGAGAGGCGGAGAATCCGCCGCCTCCTGTAGGCGTGCGTAGGCTGTTTTAGAAAGTTTTTTTGAGGGAGTTAGGAGGGAAATTTGAATGTAGGGATTGTTTAGAGATTTCCTTTTGATTTGTATGCATTAAATAGTTTGTTTTCCTAGGGTTAGGGCATCATGAATTTGGCTGAAATTTGAGATCACTTAGATCTAGGTTTTCTTTGGGCTCTAGCAGCATTTAGAGATTTGAGAGAGATCGATCCTCCTCTCGAATAGAGAATCAATTGTATCTTGCTGTTTTTCTTCGTCCTCTTGCGAATTTCAAGTGATTTTCTCATATTTTCCTACAGTTTTTGCAAAACCTGCACTATAGCTGTTGTATTTTTTCTGAAATCCAGCAGTTTTCTGGATTTATAGTGGTTGTTTCTTATCATCCTTATAATGTGATAAATGACAATAGAATTCCTTTGTTGATGTTATCCTTGTTTGTGGAAATTTCAATTCAGTGATACCAACCTTTAAGATTTACTACATAAAAAAGTTAAACTCAAAGACATTAAGAAACTTTTCTTGGAATAGAGTTCGATAGAAATTTCTAGCAGCTAAAAATGTCATAGCTAAATTATGTAGTATTTAAAAAAAAAAAAAAAGCAAAATGCAGTATTGAATGCCT
>NW_021475578.1:0-425 GCF_001605985.2 Dendrobium catenatum | reverse complement strand
TCTCCAACGTCGCCTTCTCAATCAACAGGCATTTGTAAGGATTGTCGTAGGAGATTTCAACAGTATATGTAGGAGGGATACCAGTGCATTCTACGGCCATTCATTATTCCCGCAGATACGATGCTCCCGATCTCATAGGGACTGTTGTAAAAGTCCCACTACTTTCTTTGTTTATACGTGTCGAGGTCTTGTTCAAATTTTAGTGTATTCCACACTTAGTAAATTTGAATTTGAGTTTGAGTGTATGCTCAAACGACTGTTCGAAGTCTTATGGAATCTTTGCAGGTTCAGTTTTATGTTCAAAATGACTTGAATTTGACTTCAATTTTGATTTTGTTTCATTTGAATTTGGTCTTTATTAGTCATTTGAATTTTGTTCAGGTTTAGGTCCTCTGCTCGTGTTCAATCAAGTTCGACGGTCCACA
>NW_021475577.1:0-290 GCF_001605985.2 Dendrobium catenatum | reverse complement strand
TTCATTTTGTACTGGTGATTAGGCGTGCAAATAAGTCGAGACAAGCTCGAGCCACGGTGTTGTTCCAGTCGAGCTCGCATGCCAAATACTAAGGTCGAGCTTGACTAGTCTAATGTCAAGCTCCATCCCGAGCTCAGCTTTTAAGCTCCATCCCAAGTGGTCTAATCATCGCTTTCGCTGACATCATCCCGAGGTTTTTCATCTTTGTGTCCTCTTATCGTCGCATCTTCCGTCGAGAATGGTCGTCCCAAGCTCGCTCGTCGTTGTCCCGAGGCTCCACATCGAGATCC
>NW_021475576.1:0-296 GCF_001605985.2 Dendrobium catenatum | reverse complement strand
CTTTTTATTTTATACTAAAAATTAAAAATTAAAGAGGAGGCTGGTTGGATATGCGTCAACCTAATATGAAATGGACATGTGTCAACCTAATATTTCTTTTAATGAGCTTTCTTTTAAATATTAGAATAGAGGTGTGGACCTGATACAAGATAGGTGTCATAAGGTGATATAATATTATTATGATAAGTGGCATAATGTCATATAATTTTTCAGAAATTATCAAGGAAGATTTGGGGACTTTTCTACACCTCAAGACTAAAGGGATTAGGGCTGATTCAATGACATCTAATGAGCCC
>NW_021475575.1:0-872 GCF_001605985.2 Dendrobium catenatum | reverse complement strand
TGAACTTTATGATGCAAATATTTTATATGATTTTTCCGTACGACTACATGCTCCCGCCCCGTTAATTCGAGCTAGCCGAGCCAGGTCGTGACATGAGTGGTATCAGAGCCAAGTTTTAATAATGATCGATGAAAGAGCCTATAGGATGATTGAATGAGTCTTACAATGTGTAGGAAGTATGAATTTTATGAATTATTTCGCCTTATGATTAATGTATTTTATCTCATGAATATGGATCCTGAGCAGAATGCCACTGATGGCATTAATGTGGAGGAAGAGAGGGAGCTACCAGAAGTAGCAGAACCTCAGAGGAATAATAATAACAATACTATAGAGTCATTCGCTCATATGATGAAAGCAACGACTCAGATGATAAAAACCTCCCAAACTCAGAGCAGTGGAAGTGAAAGTCGCTCCATGGACCAAAACCTGAAATTATTTCAGGATATGAAGCCTCCATTATTTTCAAGTGGCGGACATATAGAGGCTGAAGACTGGCTGATGCGAATAGAGAAGATCCTGGAGGGCATGTCTTGCCCAGAAGATAGAAGAGTGACACTAACTACTCATGCCTTTGATGGCGAGGCAGAAAGATGGTGTAGGAGTCAGTTTTTAGAGACCTTTGGAGGAAGACCAAGCGGCCAAGTTACTTGGGAGGAGTTTGAGAGAGTATTCAACGGCTGGTATGTGTCTATGTCAGCCAAAAGATATATACAGGATAAGTTCAACAGATTGATTCAGGGAGATCGATATGTTTCTCAGTATGAGGCAGAGTTCACAATGTTGTCCAGGTATACCCCACACCTAATACCTAATGCTGAAGAGAAATGTCACTACTTCCTGAATGGGTTAAAGGACATGATAAGGCAGCC
>NW_021475574.1:0-276 GCF_001605985.2 Dendrobium catenatum | reverse complement strand
AAGGCTCTGAATCGTAGCCGTCGATCGGCGCTGTCTCCGGCGATACACATGCTTGAATCTCTAATCGATGTCCACATCATTCTCCCCAGGTGGGAGAAAGCTCGACCCCGTCGAGTAAAAGTCTCTGGAGCTCTCGTACATCTCTAGGAGGTCTGGATCTAAAGTCTGTAGCTCCTCTCGATCAATCCATGTATCCTCGGTCACCGGCTTCCCTTTCCAATGAACCAAGTACCTGTAATGCCCGCCTTCCTTCATGGAAATGATTTCATCGTCAAG
>NW_021475573.1:0-252 GCF_001605985.2 Dendrobium catenatum | reverse complement strand
TGTAGTAGATAGGGCCACTGAATTTTGTTTTCTACTAGACCATAAAACTAATGAATTTCTAATGAATTGACATATTCCAGAAGTGCTTTTCCTATCCAGTCTACAGTCTAAAAAGTCAGAATCTGAATAACCAATAATTTCAAATGAAGAGCTAAACTTAGGATACCAAATTCCTAAGTTCTGAGTTCCTAGTAAATATCTTAAAATTCTTTTCCCTGCTGTCAAATGTAATTCTTTTGGATCTAATTGAAA
>NW_021475572.1:0-258 GCF_001605985.2 Dendrobium catenatum | reverse complement strand
CTCTTTGTGAGCTGAAGTTGATTTTAATTTGTCCACCCCGACAAACTGTTGCGGAGGGTGGATGAATTTTACTTTAAGCATTGATGGATTGATTTCAATTTTAAATATGCTGGAATTTGGGATTTGTAGAGTTTAGATTTTGTGTGGACTTTGGATACTTGGGAGACATTTGAAAGTATTTGTGAACACCTCCGGTTGAGATCTTCGTTCAACACGGCCATCATCGGGGTATTTTGGGGTCATTTCCGTTTGGTTGAA
>NW_021475571.1:0-265 GCF_001605985.2 Dendrobium catenatum | reverse complement strand
CTTGATTTTTTTTTACAACTGAATATATTTTAGCTTGATGTCTCAAATAAGGCTATTCATCTGCAACAATTGTTAGTGATGTTTTGATATGGATTTGCAAAATTGAGATAATTGTTTTTATTTGAAGTGCTTGGAAAGTTGATATATTGTCTCTTCTATTATGAAATCTTAATTATTTTATGATATAGTGAAGGTGGAATTCTTGGAAATTTTTTGTGGGGAACCTCTTTGTATGAAGCCTTTCACAAATTCTGAGTGCCTGAAG
>NW_021475570.1:0-297 GCF_001605985.2 Dendrobium catenatum | reverse complement strand
ATTTAGTGTACCTATGTGTATACAAATTCTAGTGCACGTGCAGGGGTATTTTGAAATATTTTAGTTGTGCATGTAATTTCTATTTAAATTCACACAATATTTCATTTGAAAGCTTATACACGCCTTCTGTCCGCTAGTACGAGTGTTGCGGATCTGGTGGCGATGCGTTGTAGATTGTAGACGCCTTCTGTCTTCTTACATAAGTGTTGCAGATCCGGTGGCGTATCATAGCAGCTTCTGAATTGAGTTGTTCGCTGCTTTGTACAGGTAGACTATCGTGCACTATTTGTTGATTTC
>NW_021475569.1:0-337 GCF_001605985.2 Dendrobium catenatum | reverse complement strand
TTAGGGTTTATGGTTTTAGGGTTTATGGTTTAAGATTAAGGGTTTAGGGCTTAGGGTTTAGGGTTTAAATTTTAGGATTTATTTCTCAGGGCTTAGTGTTTAGGGTTTAGGGTAAAGGGTAAAGAGTTTAGGGTTTAGGAACTTTTATTACGTTCGGTGCAAGGACGTAGAGGAACGCAGGTCGGAGGCAATTTCCCGTCTAAAAACTAGGTATTTGCTCGGTACAACTAGGTATTATTTGATAATAATGAAGAATACCATTCTATGAAGACCAATACTGAGTTATACCGAGCTGTACCAAGAAATACCGAGTTGTACCGAGTTTTTCTGCGAAAAA
>NW_021475568.1:0-385 GCF_001605985.2 Dendrobium catenatum | reverse complement strand
GTGTTTTGATTATTTTAATTACCAGAAACTTCAAAAATTATTAAAAATTAAATACTTTTCAAAAAATTAAGTATTATATATCAAACTGCTCGGATTTTCAATGCCTTTAATTTAAAAATAAAATGGATTTAAAATATTCTATATATTTTAAATAATTTTAAATATTAATTATTTGATTATTTTAATTATTATTTAATAAAAATAAATCCAAATATTATCAAAATTCTAAGAGAAATATTTTAATCCATTTTGAACTTGCAGAACTCTTTTCTAGAGTTATTTGAGCATAATTTGATATTCATTTGAATCATTAAAATTATAGTATTTATTATATATATAATTTTAAAATCATTTCATTTCAAATTTGTATGCGTATTTAGTTTCC
>NW_021475567.1:0-458 GCF_001605985.2 Dendrobium catenatum | reverse complement strand
CTGCCCTTGAGGGCCTGAAGAAGTTGATGGTGGCAGAGAACGTGGGTAAAGAAAGCTGCAGTCGGATCTGCCCAGCATGCTTTGGGCAGATCTGCAGCCATTTGACTGTCTTAAAAGCTCGATTTAGTAATACTTCTTTTTGTAGAATGGAGAATAACCATTCCAATTTTGAGGGAAATTGAATCAGACAGGCTAAGTTAAATTTGTTTGGCTAGCTCAAACCCAACTTGTTGATTCGAGCCATTCAACGTTGGTTTATTTTCGTTTGATTGAACTAGTTCAGTGCATTTTAAATTAACTTAATTTGACTTGAATTGGCTTCAATGTTTTAGATTAATTTAAGCCCGACTTTGTTTGTTTGTTTGCTATTAAGTTTAAATCAAGTCGACTTAGATCGAGTTGACCCAATTTAGTAAATTAGATGTAGTTATATTCGATGCCAATTAAAATTAAACTCA
>NW_021475566.1:0-239 GCF_001605985.2 Dendrobium catenatum | reverse complement strand
TCTTGTTCAAATCCATTAATAAAAATCTTTGTGATGATTTTTCAAAAATAATTAGTGAATTTGAAATGAGTTTTATTTGAGACTTCAGTTACTTTCTTGGTTTTTGCATAAAGAAGAAAGAGGATGGAACATTTTTGAGTTAGTCAAAATATATTAAGGATATCCTTAAGAAACATGAAATAGATAAAGCTATAGAAAAAAGCATCTCTATCTTGAATACGATGTTCAATTGTCACCTT
>NW_021475565.1:0-1224 GCF_001605985.2 Dendrobium catenatum | reverse complement strand
TCGGCTCGATTGCTCAAGTTCATTTGGAAAGCTCGAGCTTATTCGATTGCATAAGTGAAGCATATGATTGGGCTTTGAGCCTCCCCAGATTAACCAAT
The DNA here is from genome assembly GCF_001605985.2 of Dendrobium catenatum. Classification (NCBI taxonomy): domain Eukaryota; kingdom Viridiplantae; phylum Streptophyta; class Magnoliopsida; order Asparagales; family Orchidaceae; genus Dendrobium; species Dendrobium catenatum. The sequence continues at coordinate 1,126 of NW_021475565.1, read as the reverse complement.
AAAAGATCAGACTGAGATTTGGGATGGCAAGTATCAAACCGAAGTTTACAAAACGAACCTAATTATAGACATAATGAAGGGTATTGGAGGACTCAAGATGAATAACTTATTATTTAATGATTGACTATTGGAGCTATGATAACTTCAATAAGTTAGAAATTTTTAAAATTGAATTCATAACAACGCATAAATGTACGCGCAATTGAAGATTCTAACCATGCAATTCGCATGGCTTCACGAAGTTTTCTGATTTTGGCCTCAACTTGTTTGGTTTTAGCCAAGATCAAGTGGTTGGATCAATTTAAAGCCCTTCATATTGATTCAATCTCTTAGTGCAACGAGAACTTCTTATGTGCGATCACCGAGCTGTCCGGAGACCAATCATGACGTGCTACATCAGCCGAAACACAGTGATACACGGTAAATTGGTGATGTGGCATGCCCTGATTGGCCTTCGGAATGCGCTGGTGGCCACTTATAATAATTTTGCTAGTGCAACATGCCAAATTATATATAGAATTTTCCTATTATTATGAATTTATTTGATCTCCATGTGAGTCAGATCTAGTTCCATCAAGATTTTAACACGAGATTTCATGACAGGAAAAAAGTTATGTCGGGATATTCTAACATGTTTTGGTTGAGAGTATCTTATATATATGATATAAATTATATCAAAATAATTATAAATTTTTTTTTCCTTCCTATCTCATTATTAAACAGGAGTAAGCACAAAAGGATCGAATTCATTTCAAAATCATTAATTCGACTAATAAATTTTCATCTTCATAATTTTTTTTTCTTTGAAGCTTTAATCCATTGCATAATAGTAGAATGTGCATCTTTTTCTAGGCGACAGAAAGGTTCTCATATTCCCATCAATGTTCTTTGGTAAATATGCGAAGCACATGGGCTGTACCCGCGGACAAACTATTCAAAATTTAAATATAGTAATGATATACTGTCCTATTTTGTAAAATTTAATATAATGGCAAATAAAGTATTACAAGAAAAAAAAAAGCAACATATAATTACGTAAATTAATAAATTTTCAATCTCTTATTTGATACCAACATATTGAAGCTTTTTGAAGTTTTTCAAATTTGAAAGATTAGACGGAGTTGAC
>NW_021475564.1:0-242 GCF_001605985.2 Dendrobium catenatum | reverse complement strand
ACTTGTTGAGTCTAGTGAATAGGTTGTTAAACCTACGTTAATGTCCCAAGGCTACCAAGAGGGGAAGGGGGAGGGTGGGTGTTGAAATTGTAGTTTAAAAATTATCCTTCTTTTTTTATCTTTTGAACCGAAAGTAAACTTTAATGAAATTTTTTATAAATTTTTTTTAACTACAACTTTTTAAAGAAAAAAAATGCAGAAAATAAAAAAGCAGTAAAAATAAATGACACAAGATTTATAGT
>NW_021475563.1:0-326 GCF_001605985.2 Dendrobium catenatum | reverse complement strand
CATATCCTATTGATTCATATCTCAAGGATTTGATGCTACTAAGGAGCGTATTGGCTCTGGCCATAACCTGTATTTCATGGTGCCATTTGGCGACAAAACCACTTGGTTCAGAGGGCCCCGGGTCATAATCGTTTATCCTGCGGTGCCATTTGACAGCAAAACTTTCGGTCATAGGACACGTACCACGTCCTTACTGGCAGGAGATTGTTTGAGAATTGATCCTAGTGATATTTTCGACCAGGCATTAGCTCTATGTGAGTTGAAGTAGTTTTTAATTTGTCCACCTCGACAAACTATTGCGGAGGGTGGATGGATTTTGCTTTAAG
>NW_021475562.1:0-1138 GCF_001605985.2 Dendrobium catenatum | reverse complement strand
ATGGAACAATTTAATGCCATCCATGTGAAGTAATTCTAGGATGGCAAGCAACCCTTGCTAAAATCTTGAGATGTTGTTAATATCAATACATCAGACATAGTTGTAGAAGCACAATCTCTTCGCCATTCTTTGGATCATCAAATTTTGAAAGAAATAAGTCAGGATTAACGAGCAAACTCAATTACAATCTCAAAAGGATAATTAGATAACTCCTTTCTATCATGACTATAATTAGAAAATTATTCCCTCCAATCATCTATTATTACATCAATTCTATGAAAAATAAATAAAAATAGAGGGCAACCCTGATAACAACCCCGAATGGCCTTTCAATTTAACATTTTAGGCACTATTGTAATTGACCAGTCTATTCATTTGTCATTTTTAGTGCATCTGAAATAACGCCGGTGATAACTATTTCTCTCAAGGTTCCTGTAAATATGAGAAATTTTATAAATTTTACACAGTCCTATGTCATATTTCTACTTTCTAGGCAATGTAACAACAATGAACTTTTTTTTTTTTACAACAACAATTAAACAAAAAATAAAGAGAAAGAAGGCAAAAAACAACCAAAAGAGGGCTCAGTGATCGGCCGAGGCTCCCAACAACCCCGAAGCCTCGCACGGATCATCCAATAAGGTGAAGACAGCGCCCAATTTCCAACCAACTCTAAGAACAACACCAAAGTTTGCCACCAGCAAGACGACAAGGACACGAGCCTCAGCCACATCATTGCCCCATAAACCAGAGCACCACCAAACCGACCCAATGAACAGAAAATCAATCCCGAAAAAACACAGGGAAAGAATACAGTACACAGATAAATTATCTTCTTCTCCAGCCCCTCCCACGAAGTCTCCCACGAGAGGCAACCGAGATAACAGGTCTATCACGAACCAGAGTAAAATCGTTTCCAGGGTCTGATCCACCGCAGAAATTCGGAGAAGCCAAACCACAATTCAAAAATTCGGATTCTGATTCAAATTCAAATGAACCATGCAGCCAATCCACATGGTTCCTAATATCAAAACCAGAATTAACACCCAAACGATTGACCATAGTATGTGTGTCGACCAAGTTTACAGGGACATCAACCAAAGTATTAGAACACACCGAATTTCCATTCATAGTATCC
>NW_021475561.1:0-829 GCF_001605985.2 Dendrobium catenatum | reverse complement strand
ATATAATCTAATTAAAATTATTTTTAATTGTATAGATAGAGTCAAAATATTTTTTCTAAATATAGATATCATAATCTAATTAAATGATAAAAAAAATGTTACATCCTTGCATAAAAAAAATCAGCTACCGTTATCTATTAATTCGTGCTGCCCACAACCAACAGCTATAGATCATGTCAATGAAGAGAAATATGTATAAATTATTTTAAAAAAAATTAAATATTTTTAAACTGAAACAACAAGAAAGTCAATTTTTTATTTAAATTTAATTAAAAATCATTTTTAATACTCTCTAATCACATCTTTTTAGATCTACTTCCAACATTCTTGGCATAGGCTTGCTCTAAATTCATCCACTCTCATAACAAGGAGAGATTATTTTATGCGGACGATGAACTGCGATCTACTTCCAACATTCTTGGAATAGGCTTGCTCTAATTCATCCACTCTCCTAACAAGGAGAGATTATTTTCTGCGGACGCCGAATGCAGTTGATCGTCTAGAGACTAACTAGAATACATCACGTGAGTGGTATTGAGCTGCGGTATCAAGCAATACCGATTGGGTTACTGAGCAGGGGATTCCATCTCTAAATATAAAATTATTGATCCACCGCAACATCCTCATCTCTTGAACACTTAACATAATTTTATGCTTTTCTTTTAATAGCCAACATTTTGCACCATAAAACATTGCAAGTTTCAACACCATACTATCACATAGCATACTCGATGCATTCCTCTACTTTAGTCATCCAACTTGAATTCTACTAATAATATTCTGATTTACTTTACCATCACTGTAAACAATAGATCTAAGATATCTAAAA
>NW_021475560.1:0-204 GCF_001605985.2 Dendrobium catenatum | reverse complement strand
GGTCACATCCTTCATCGTCGTCGCGTTCATTGTCGAGGTCGCGTCCGTCATCGCGTTCGCCGTCGAGCTCAATCAGAGCTCAAAATGTCTTCGTCTCCATTGTCGAGCTGAGGTCCGCCATCGACACATTCGCTGTCATCCTAGTTGAGCTACTCGTTGAGGCGAGAAGTCGGGTCCAACGCCTGTTCGAGCTTGAAATTATGT
>NW_021475559.1:0-263 GCF_001605985.2 Dendrobium catenatum | reverse complement strand
ATACGTGTGTCACTAAGTTCAGGGATCTATGCATGAAAGTATGATAATAAATAGCAATGCAGTAAGAAGAAAAGAATGAAAATTACAAATAAAAGGGATGTAGGCATTATTATTTTGGACACACTTCTTCAAAAATAAGTGTATCCTAAAGCAACATCAACAATGCCCTTTGTTATTCCCACAATTCCAAATGAGGCACTTGATATAAGACTCGACTCAAATAATCTAGCTACCCTTTAAACAAAGCCCAAAATAATTAAAGG
>NW_021475558.1:0-261 GCF_001605985.2 Dendrobium catenatum | reverse complement strand
TGTGATTTTGTAGGATTTTTGTGTAAATTTGATAGACTGTCGTTATGCCGCTGGATTTTCGTACGATTTTCGATTTTCTCAAAATTGATGATTTGATTGCATATGAATGTGACTATCTGATTATTGATGCTGAAAGACAAGTGGAACCTAGTTGAACGTTGGTTGGAAATTGACTTGACCTAAACAGGATGGTGGGCCGACGGGCTTTCCTTTAAACCATTGACCATTGATATATCGATTGGGAGTTATAAGAAGTTTAAT
>NW_021475557.1:0-218 GCF_001605985.2 Dendrobium catenatum | reverse complement strand
CCACCTAGCTGTGGGGGCTAAAGGAGAGTCACGTTTGGTAGTGCAATACTTGGAGGATGCCTCCAAGGAGTGGACGTAGGTCTAGTCGACCGAACCACTATAAATCTTGTGTTCTTATTTTTTCCGCACTTTTAAAATTCCGCATTTTGTTTTTTTTTTGTGGTGTGATTTGGTTTGAGAATTTATTTCTTTGTCTTAAAATTTTTTTAAAATACCAA
>NW_021475556.1:0-503 GCF_001605985.2 Dendrobium catenatum | reverse complement strand
ATGGATCAAAATTTAAAAAGTTTTCAAACTTAGTTTTTATGAATCTGGCTCTGATTCCAATTGAAAGTTCGTTAGGGATGTTAAGCTCTATAGAATTGGCCCGAGGCTAACCAAGGGGGGGGGGTGAATTGGTATTTAAAAAAATTTCTATAAGCCAAAAGAACGATTATCACAAACCAAATCACGACAAAAACAAGTGTGGAAGAAAATAAATGCGGAAGCAGTAAAAACAAGAACACAAGGGTTTATAGTGGTTCGGTCAAATCGACCTACGTTTAGCTCTCTCTTTTGCTCATAGCTTCAGTTTTTTGTGTTTTTCTCTCATTTTTTCTTCTCTTTTAGCCTATTGGGTGTGTTTTTCATTTTGTTTTTAGGTATTTTTGGGTTTTCCTTGTTCGGGGAGATGCTGTTGCTGGCGTCATCTAACCCTCCTCCCTTTTCATTTCCTGATGGGAAATCCTGGTCCTTTAAAGAGGTATTGTCGGATGCTTCCTCAAGTTCTT
>NW_021475555.1:0-365 GCF_001605985.2 Dendrobium catenatum | reverse complement strand
CAAAAACCCTTAGAATATATCACATAGCTTTGGGTTAAATAGATTTTTGAAAAGCTGATTATTTTCCAAACGGATTTTCCCCCATGATTTATGTTCATGTATAGGACATGTGTTTAAAATTTCACAAAGTTTCATTGAGTATCGAGTGAGAACAAAGCGAAATAGTGCTCTAGGGCTTGATCCGGCCATGTGTATGCATGGGATGGATCATGGACCGATAGATTCAAGATCCACGGTCTTGATTTTGCTGTACGCCGCGCTGGTTCGATCCACCGTTCATTGGGTTGCTAGATCGAGTCGTCCGACTCGATCAGAGACGTCCGTTTCGAATGGAGCGGGATCGGATGGTTGTAGCAGCTCGGTGA
>NW_021475554.1:0-852 GCF_001605985.2 Dendrobium catenatum | reverse complement strand
AATGTAAAGCATGCAAATAGCAACTATCTTAACAAAATAAAACTCATAGCCCTGATGTAAAAAAATATCGTAATCATTCAATAATTAAAATTCATCATAAAATAAATATTATTAAGGCACTAGTACTTTAACTTGAATTAAATCTCCATTGACCCATAAAAAAACAAAAACCACTTGAAAAATTCAACAACTATCCAATATATGACACGTCCAAGCCACACAGCTTGATGCACAAACTTTAGATGGTTTTGTTAGGATAACTAATTTTAGTTTTGGGCTAGATTGATGTTCTTTCCTTTTATTCTACTTGTGTGCCGAGGTTTTTCATGGATTTCACTATATGAAGATTATAATAAATTGATTGATGTGCTGATTTCTATCATGCTATCTGTGTTCTAGATTAATGGGCAATAAATTTTCCTAGGTTTAGATAATATGGATGCTAAAAAAGTCTTATGTAGTGGCCATGTTCAAGCATGACTAAAAAGGGGGCTAATTAAATATGATTAATGAATTTGATGCAGATGCTTTAAATGTTAAGCCCCTCCTAAAAATCATAAGAGCATATCCAAATGTATTTTATGCTCAAATGAGAGCAATTGAGTAATTTGATATAAATAAATGCTTGGGATGTTTATAATTTTATATGTGAATTGTCTAGGATAGCCATGCAGATTATAGAAGATATTTATTGTGAAATGTATTTACCTTACTTTATTGTTTATATTTCCTTGAATGAAAATTGTTAGTATTGGTTATCAATAATCTAGTTATTAATAATTTGGTTGTAAATAAATATTAGTTGTTAATTAAAAAAATTAACACTGCCGTTGCCAGGTCCCAAGTCCTGGA
>NW_021475553.1:0-282 GCF_001605985.2 Dendrobium catenatum | reverse complement strand
AAACATAAAATAAATGGAACCTTTCATCCTGAGGTCCTCTACGACGATACATGTAAGGTCGTCGTGCAGCCATTACTTTTCTCCTGAAAAAGATTTCCAAAACGAGGAATGAGCTAAAGCTCAGCAGGTAAATCATATCACAATTAATTTCATGAGATGTATATATTAAAAACATTTACAATTGAAAACTAATTCATTTCATTGAGCGAGTCATAACATGTACTATTCATTTTTCCTTTCATTCATTCCTTTAACAATTGATTTCTTTCATTCATTTCTTTT
>NW_021475552.1:0-579 GCF_001605985.2 Dendrobium catenatum | reverse complement strand
GGTGTCAATATTTAACACGATCCGAAAACCCGACTCGACCCCCACCTGAAAATTCCAGGTTATGGTCAACCCATTTGTGATACGGGTCAAGTTTGGGTTCAACAAACCTACCCGTTTCAAAAATTGGGTCGGGTTCGGGTTGACCTGAAAACCCGAAAATGATCCACTGATTGGGTCTACCCACATCTGCTATTGGAGTACCCATCGCATCTCTTAGCTCGAGTGCCCATCGCACTGTTGTATATTGTCGCAGCTGCGTCCATGCCATTGTCGTTGTCGTTGTCGTGTCCTAGGGATCGGGTTCGGGTTGAAATATCTAACTCGTTTGCAAAAACGAGTAGGGTTTGGCTAGGATCATCTAGTGTCGAGTCAGTTCCAGGTTCGACCTGACCAGACCTGTGCCCCGATTTTGATAGCCCATATCACCGCCAACTACGGTCGATGTTTCCTTTATAATAAATCATTCATAAACTACAATTGAAGTTATACAATTGATCATGGTAACCAACATGAATATAACATTCTCATCAAATTCAACTCTCATTAATAATGGCATAATTAGAGGAGTGATCCATAATA
>NW_021475551.1:0-251 GCF_001605985.2 Dendrobium catenatum | reverse complement strand
TGAATATCACATAAGTAAATTTTTTTAACTATTTGGTAGAGGGCATTAGTGTCGCAAGCGGGGATGTTAGCTTCGATTTGAGATTGGTCCATGTCGGGTTCGGGAGCCGTCAGGGTGCCCAGCGCCTGGCGATTGGGAGTTAGGTTTCATTTGTGATGAATTTCTTACTGTTTTTTAAAGTAATTTTTTAGTACAAAAGTTTTTTAAAATAAAAATTTTGTATTAGAAAACTACTTTAAAAATAAATAAAA
>NW_021475550.1:0-239 GCF_001605985.2 Dendrobium catenatum | reverse complement strand
TTTGATAATCGTCCAGTAGGAGTAGAAGGAACAATTACGCTCCCTGTCACAATGGGGGAATTTCCTCGACAAGTTACTCATTCAGTTCAATTTATTGTGGTTAAGTCAGAATCAGCATATAATGCTATCTTTGGGCGACCTTTGCAATCAATTTTTAAAGCTATCGCTTCAGTTCCTCATCTGAAGATGAAATTCCCAACTCCAGCAGGGATTGGAGAAGTGCGAGGAAATCAACAGGA
>NW_021475549.1:0-254 GCF_001605985.2 Dendrobium catenatum | reverse complement strand
TAACTGGGAAAGCCTAGAGTCATCAAAAAGAAGAGTCGGACAACCCTTAATAGTCGAATGCACAAAGTTAAGCATAGAAGCAAAAGTAGAGGAACCAGAAACAACCTCCTTAAAGGAATGAGACTGACTATAGCTGAAGGAATGTTCGGGGTAGGGAAAGATGACGACGGAGTCGTCATCTCCCAAATTGAAAAACTGAGAGAAAACTCAAACTAAGGAAGCATAGATCCACGATAATGCTCACGGAAAAGAAC
>NW_021475548.1:0-273 GCF_001605985.2 Dendrobium catenatum | reverse complement strand
TTCTTTTAAGGCCTATATATAGAGGCCCCTTCTTTTGAATGAGGTATGATGGAATTATAATAAAAAAAATTGTGTTTTGCACTTGTGTTCTTTGGGAAGAACTTTAATGAAATCCCTATGGGATGGAGTCAGAGTTTCCACCAGCCGCAGGATGGGTCCGGGTTCGTGGCGTGAAGTCCCTTGGAGAAGAGCAACTAGTACCCACCAGCCGCAGGATGTGTCCGGGCTCGCGGTTATATCTTTGATATTTTGTTTCTCTGTTTTTGTTCCTTC
>NW_021475547.1:0-818 GCF_001605985.2 Dendrobium catenatum | reverse complement strand
TCCCAAAGAAAACTAATATTTTCAAAACATGTTTTCAAAATTCACAATAGGTGGCCGAATACCCTCGAGCTCCTAGACCTCCAGAAGCATTGGCATTCGCTCTCGATCGATTCCCAAAGCTCCTTCAAACTTCCAGACGCTCCCTTCGAGCTCCCAGATCGATCCCTCCTTCTGTTCGAGCAAGCGTCCGTGAAAGCTTTCAGCGTCCCGCTCGAAGTCGCGCCTCTGGCCGTCCTCCGGTCCCGACGTCTGAAGGAGAACTATTCACCATCATCCCCTGAAGCTTCCTGATAGAGAAGCTCATTCGTTGAGGCCTTCTCTGTGGTAATCCCTCCATCCCGAGCTCCCCAGCTAAGTAGTCCGGTCAAGTGTGAAGGAAACCTTCACTCCAGCGGATCTCCACTGTTGAATTGATGGTTTCCACCGTCCTGATCCTCCCTGTGAAATTTCATCGGAGTTCGCCGGCGGGAACGACCGGATCAAGCCGGAGAAGCTCTGCAGTCTCGGATACGAGCGGGAGGTTTAAGAAGAAATCTCAGTCGTTGATCTCGATCAACGGCTCGGATTAGATCCCACGGTATCGGAGCACCGTTAATCCCAGCTATTCGATCCGCCATCCGACGGCTGTGGTTAACCCGGCTATTAACTATTAGTGCCAATGATTGCTTGGCGAATCAGCGCGCGATGCGTGTAAACGGTTGTTGATAGTGTAATTGCCGGATTAATAAATCCAAAAATTCAAGGGAACTTCAAAAATTCATAATTCCCTGCACACTAGTTTAAATTAGGTGTTCTTAGGCTCATTGGAAAGGTCTCAG
>NW_021475546.1:0-351 GCF_001605985.2 Dendrobium catenatum | reverse complement strand
TCAGGGGAGTTAGGGGGAGAAACCAAAAGGCCAACAGAGAGTGGAAGAACCAGGACATCCAATTTATGAGCTGAAAAGGCATTCCGCTTATCATAATGAGCTGAATTTAGAAGAAGAACACAACAGCTCACCAAAAGGGACAACTAAATTCAAGACAACCAAGCCCAAACTGACAAACCCAAACATAAATTGAAGCATTTCAAATAGGTATTATTATCTATAAAAAAGAGAAAAGGGGAAGAGCGAGAGGAATGAATTTTATGCTTTTTATTTTTATTTCATTTCCCTATGCCCTTGACACCTCCATTGACTCACTCGCAGGCCATAATGTTTCAAACCTCGTTTTCAGCG
>NW_021475545.1:0-237 GCF_001605985.2 Dendrobium catenatum | reverse complement strand
GCTTCTTCTCCTTCTTCTTCTGCTTGGGAGTGACCACCTCTGCCAGTGGTGGACCCAGCTTCACGACGACGGTGATAAACTCGCCTAATCGGGGGTTGTTGATCGTCTTCATCTTCACCCTCATCATAATAGGTTTCCTCATTAACATTGGTGTGTCTCACCATATAGACAACTTCCATGTCCAGAGTATTATTTATTTATTTGATTTCTTCTTCTAGATTTTCCTCTATAAATTCA
>NW_021475544.1:0-230 GCF_001605985.2 Dendrobium catenatum | reverse complement strand
TGTTCACCCCGGCAGACTGTTGCGGAGGGTGGATGGGCTTTACTTTAAGTGCTGGGATGGATAGTTTCTTTTTTAAATATTTTTGGAATTTTTGGATTTTGAGATTTTGTGGTGTTTTGGATTTTCGTAGGTATTTGGATGGATCTTTGAATTGTTTGAAATGGATTTTGGATATTTGGGAGATATTTGAAGATATTTGGGAACCCCTCCGGTTGAGATATGCATTCAAC
>NW_021475543.1:0-320 GCF_001605985.2 Dendrobium catenatum | reverse complement strand
ATCAAGGGAATTTTCTAGAACTTCTGCGCTTTCTTGCGAGCCATAATGAAGATATAAATAAAGTTGTTTTGGATAACGCTCCTCGGAATAATAAACTAATAGCTCCAGAAATCCAAAAAGAAATCACAGAAGCTGCAGCAACTGAAGTTTCAAATGCTATAATCAATGAATTAAGAAATGATGTATTTGCGATTTTACTTGATGAATCTCGTGATATATCAGTTAAAGAACAAGTTGCTATTGCATTACGTTATGTTGATCCACGAGGGTGTATAATTGAACTTTTTATTGGGATCGTTCATGTTGGGGACACAACAGCT
>NW_021475542.1:0-320 GCF_001605985.2 Dendrobium catenatum | reverse complement strand
GTTAGCTTAAACTACATCCTAGAGAGTAGTTCTTTTGGTGGAGATTGTTCAAAATGCTCTCCCAACTAATTGATGGCTGCTCAGTAGGCTAGGGGTGTAAGTGAGCCGAGCCAGCTCGTGAGCTAGCTCGAGCTCGACTCATTTATGAGCTCGTGAGCCGAATTTATCGAGCTCACGAGTCGAGCTCGAGCTCAATCTCGAGCTCGTTCAATAAACGAGCTCGAGTTCGAGCATGATGAGGCTCGGCTCGTGAGCGCACGAGCCAGCTCGTTAATTACTTATTTAATTAAAATAATATATAATATTTATTCTAATATATG
>NW_021475541.1:0-990 GCF_001605985.2 Dendrobium catenatum | reverse complement strand
TTAATCAAAAAGTAGTTTAAACTTATGATTTTAAAACGAAGCTCTGATTCCAGTTGTTGAATCTAGTAAATAGGTTGTTAAACCTAAGTTAATGTCCCAAGGCTACCAAGAGGGGGGTGAATTGGTAGTTAAAAAAAAAATTTAAACCCTCTTTAAATTTATGTTTAATTAAAATGAAAATTTTCTTTTAAGTTTTTGTATAAAACTTTTTTCAACCACGGAGTTTTTAAAATCAAAAATAAAATGCGGAAAAATAAAAACAGTAAAGTAAATGACACCAGATTTATAGTTGTTCGGTCTAAACCAGACTTACATCCACTCCCAGAGGCACCCTCTGAGTATTGCACTAATACCAATAGTGACTCTCCTTTTGTACCCATAGCAAGGCGGAGAAGCCTTTACAAAATACTCTTTTCACCACTACCCGATGCGGTAGAGAACCGTCGTCCTTTTACACAATCCCTAGTGTTGGCAGAGAACCGTCCGTCCTTTCACACAATCACCAGTGTTGGTAGAGAACCGTCGTCCTTTCACACTCTCCTAGTGTGAGCAGAGAACCTTTCGGCTATTCACACTCTTCAAGTGTAGGCAGCAAACCCTTCGACTATTCACACTCTCCAAGTGTAGGCAGCGAACCCTTCGGCTATTCATACTCTCCTAGTGTAGGCAGCGAACCCTTTGGCTATTCACACTCTCCAAGTGTCGGCAGAGAACCGTACAAACTAAGTTCGTCCGGTATGAACGGTTATTACAAGGTCGGTTCAAGAAATTGCAGAAAAACTTTCCTAAGTCGGTTGTATCGTCTAGACGAAAATTGGTTCGTCCGGACAAAATTTTTACAGAGAACATATCATCCTGGACGATTTTTAATTTCGTTTGGACGAAAATTTTACAGATACCAAATCGTCATATACGATAATTTAATTTCGTTTGGACGAAAATTTTACAGAGACCAGATCGTCCTGGATGATATTTAATTTCGTCTGGACG
>NW_021475540.1:0-553 GCF_001605985.2 Dendrobium catenatum | reverse complement strand
CACTTCTGAATTTGTTCATAGATGGGGGCGGATCTCCAGGAAGCCTCACCGGATGTCATGCCCAGATCAGTTCCTCTTTCTCTTCTATTTTTCTCATTTCTTCGAGGCTTTGGCCTCCAGACTTGTTTTCCTTTCCACCGGTACCTTTCAGCAGCGGATCCCTGAACATATGGTTCAGGTGTCACGCCCCGATGTTCACCGTGTGAGACATCTTTTTTCTCTTCTTTCCGCCATAGCAGGTAGACGTTCTCTTGACGGAGTTCTTCTGGCCTCTATCACTAAGGGCCGTTGGAACTTTTTCTTTTTCAGACCTTTCTCCTTTACAGTCTTCAGGACCCGATAGACCCGGGCTGAGAGAGTTTCAGGTTCCTTTCTCTTTGGAGGAGCTGGGACCTCCTGTCGTTGCTCCCAGAAAGACTTCTTCAGCTCACCAGTAGAGCTATTCCTTTTCACCTATTTTAAATCAGAAAACTTGTTCCGGGTAGGAACGTTGGCCTCAGGCTCTTGGGCCGACATATTGGAAGGATGGATCGGGAGTTGTTGATGTTGAGCT
>NW_021475539.1:0-252 GCF_001605985.2 Dendrobium catenatum | reverse complement strand
AGTTTACTTCAGCTCGCAAAGAGCTAAATGCCTAGTCAAAAATATCACTATGATTCATTCTCAAACAATCTTTTGCCAGTAAGGACGTGGTACGTGTCCTCTAACCGGCGGTTTCGCGTCCAAATGGCACTGCAGGTAAACGGTTATGACTCGGGGCCCTCTGAACAAAGTGGTTTTGTCGTCAAATGGCACCACAAATACCGGTTATGGCCAGCGCCAATATGCTCCTTAATGACGTTAAATCCTTGAGAT
>NW_021475538.1:0-325 GCF_001605985.2 Dendrobium catenatum | reverse complement strand
GGAAAATGAGGCAACCGAATCCAAATAGGAGAAGATATCCCTTTCAAGGATGTTGGAGTAAATTAAGGTGTCCATTTATCCATGCCTGTTATGTGTCCTCCCACATACCATGGACCACCACTCAACACTTCTTCCATACTTTGAGAAGAATGAATTGAACACAACATCCAATCAAAGCCCAATGAGGTATTATGAAAACTCCCAAATTTATTCCACTGGCACCTTAATTCAATGCTACAAAGAGAAAGGGACTCCTCTCCCAAAAACTTTCACCTGAAGAGATTTCTGAAGCAATTTGACATATTCAGACACCTTATTCATATCA
>NW_021475537.1:0-244 GCF_001605985.2 Dendrobium catenatum | reverse complement strand
TATTTGTAGGCAATGAGTAAGCCAAATAAATTATCAATAGAATATTCATTTAAATTTTTTTATTCTCAAATTGTAACAACTTTGGCATCAAACATATCAAGCAGATAATGTAGAATTTTAAAGACTTTTTAAGAGTTTGAAAATTATTTTCCTAAGGCATGTAATGATGTCACTATTTGAGTAAACCTGGTATACATGCCTAGTACATTCTCATAAGGATTCATGCAAAATAGTTCATAATCAT
>NW_021475536.1:0-324 GCF_001605985.2 Dendrobium catenatum | reverse complement strand
AGGTAAGTGTTCTTGTTGAGCCAAAGCAGATGTGCACAATGAACACCACGAAACCACTGACCAAGAATCTACCACAGAAGAAGAAGAGAGTAAACCGTCGACAGATCGAGGAGATCTGTAGAGAAGAAAACGATATTCGGAAAACCTATACGAAGAAGCGAAGGAGGAGAGCTCGAGTTTACGGCGCGTGAAATGAGAATGACGAAACCCTAACCCTATAAGTTGTAACGCCGCGTGAGCTGTCCCGCACGTCCGCACTCGATTTAACGCCGCGTGAAAATACTAAACGGGTCAGTTAACGGGTTACCGGGTTAACCCAGACCC
>NW_021475535.1:0-245 GCF_001605985.2 Dendrobium catenatum | reverse complement strand
CAATTAATCACTTTAAAAATACTTTCTTTATTTATTTTAATCTTATAAAATTCATTTATAAGATCAAGATCATACCCCTGGAAGGGAGTTTGAGGGGTGTAAATACACTAGGACTTCACTCGCTTGGAGTACACCTTAAAACACACATCAATCACCTTAATGCTACACAAGAAAGGGTAAGCATATTCCTAAGGAGGCGATCAATTATTTGGACACAAATCAAGCAATTCAAGATGAATATTTTA
>NW_021475534.1:0-318 GCF_001605985.2 Dendrobium catenatum | reverse complement strand
CTCCTTAGGTGACTTCTCCTACTCCTTCATTACTTTGGTGTTCTACCCCCTTCCTCAAATTTTCTACTCCACTAGTAATCTCTCCAATATCATCATCATTCTTAACTCCATATTTCTTAGGATCAGACTCATCAAATACTACATGGGTTGTCTCTTCCACCATCAAAGTTCTTTTGTTAAACTCCCTAAAAGACTTCACAACACACGAATATCCCAAGAATACTCCTTCATCAGATTTTGGATCAAATTTTCCCAAGTGAGACTTCCCATTGTTGTGAATAAAAGCCTTACAACCAAAGACATGAAGGTGGGAAAGAT
>NW_021475533.1:0-483 GCF_001605985.2 Dendrobium catenatum | reverse complement strand
GCCTCAAGGCGGGCCTCAACCAAGTTGAGGCATAAGCCTCATAAAAAAAGCTCAAGGCATAAGCATCGAGGCGTTTTTTACTGGAATTGCGTAAAGGCGGGCCTCAAGACGAGCCTTATATTGCGCAATTTTAAACCATGTCCAGAAGTGGAGGATCTGACACTTGAAGTTCGTACATTTTTAATGCCTTGTTAGATGGAAACAATCTCATATATAACTTAAAGTAAATAAAATTTTGAAATCGTTAAAATTTTACCAATTGTTAATATCTTTCATATCAATTTAAATAAAAATTTGAATGAAAATATTACTTTCCTTTTAATCTTTTTAGAAGTTCTTTTAAATTGATTTCTCTTCTACAAGCTTGCACACATTGAAACTATGTGCCTAATTCACCTTCAATGCCTCGTATCCTGTTTACCTACATTATTTGCTTGCTTCACCAGAGGAACTTTTATTCGGTCCAGTGAACGTGCGCTCCTC
>NW_021475532.1:0-221 GCF_001605985.2 Dendrobium catenatum | reverse complement strand
AATTAAAACTTAATCAAGAGTTCTAATATTTTTTTATGTTTTAAATTTTTAACATGAAAATTTAAACTACAATGAAGACAAACCAATTGAACTAAACGTGCAACAATAGAATCATTTTCTTCCATAAATTTTACCAAGCAAATATTATGAAAATTAAGTACAAGCAAAAGTAAATAGCAATAAAGAAAAAGCACACTGGAATTTTATAGTGGTTCGGTCAA
>NW_021475531.1:0-353 GCF_001605985.2 Dendrobium catenatum | reverse complement strand
ACTTCAAATCAGAAAACTTGTTCTGGGTAGGAACGTTAGCCTCAGGCTCTTGGGCTGGCAGATTGGAAGGATGGATCGGGAGTTATTGATGTTGAGCTCGGAGCTCAGCGTTCATCTTCCTCCTTTGTCTTCTCGTAGGCCTTCCTCCAGATGAGGAGGCCTCAACCCCGTATTTCTCAGGTGCAGATAACCTGGTTAACAGAGTGGTGGTATTTGTAGTCACCACAGAAACTTTTCCACCATTCACAATTCTTCTGGTGGTCAGGGCTTCAGGCTGTGACAGCCTCTCGAATACAGAAATTCTCCCACGAGAATTTTCAGCAACAGGTCGTTGTGCTGGCAGATGCACACGA
>NW_021475530.1:0-766 GCF_001605985.2 Dendrobium catenatum | reverse complement strand
TATCATAAGAGAGAACTTAAAATAAATTATTTTTTTCGAATGGGTTTTAACTATTTTGTGATAGGATTAGCATTTGTAAACCAATTGCATTTTTTTTTTACATTCTAATTTAATGAAACTGTTAACCTTATTGCGTCCTAGAATATTCACGATGGACAGAGGTCCGATGATGGATAGAAGTCCGACGATGAGCAGAAGTATGACGTCGGGTAGAAGTCCGACAAAAGTCCGACGAAGGGAAAAAGTCCAGTATCGGGTAAAAATCCAGCAACAGACGAAAGTCCAGTGATGGACAGAAGTCCGGCAAATAGTAGAAATCCAACGACAGGCAGAAGTCCAACGTCGGGTAGAAGTCTAACGAAAGTCCAATGATGAGCAGGAGTCTGGCGTCTGGTAAAAGTCCGATGAAAGTTTAATGATGGGAAGAAGTTCGATGATGAATTGAAGTCCAGTGTCGGATAGAAGTCCGACAAAAGTCCGGTGTTAGGTGGAGGCCAGGTAGAAATCCTGCAACACTTGGAGACCGGGCAAAAGTCTGGCTTTCTTTGATGGTCGGGCAGAAGTCCGGTGTCACTTGGAGGCCAGGAAAAAGTTTAGCATCGGTGAGCAGCTGGGTGGAAGTCCAGCTTCGATTGATAGCAGCGAGAATTCTGGCACTGGTTGGGGAGGAGCTGGTGTCAAGAGAGCTCTCTTCATTTTCTTCCATCTCTTATGCCTTGGTCCCTTTTATTCTCCCCTCTTAATGAAAAAAGAGGGTTTATTTATA
>NW_021475529.1:0-447 GCF_001605985.2 Dendrobium catenatum | reverse complement strand
TTTATATCTATAAATTTGGACCACTTCAAGTTGTCTCGTATCCTTATTGATTCGGGTGCATCGATCAACATTATGACTCTTATAAAGCTTTCCTGCCTAAAAATGGATACTTGTAAACTTAGCGCTTATAAAATGATGTTGAGGATTTAGTGAAAAATGCCAGAGAGCTTTGGGCTTATTAACCCTTCTTCTAGAAATAAATAGCCTAAAAATCAAAGCCAAGTCTTATATAATAGATTTATAGGCTTCTTTTAATACCCTCCTAAGAAGATCCTGACTTCACGAATTTAGAATGGCGTCTTCCACTCTTCATCAGTATATCAAATACTCTTTTGAGGGTGTTGAACGGTGTATTAAATATAATCTATAATCATTTTCAATTCATGAAGTTGGTATATACAAAAATGCTTCATATTATCTACCAAAAAAGTAGATAGTCTTCTTCTA
>NW_021475528.1:0-1483 GCF_001605985.2 Dendrobium catenatum | reverse complement strand
GAGGAGCCGGAGAAGCGTGCGTAAGGGAGAAAGTTACCGCCGCAGTGAGCTCCCATCGTTTCTTCCGCCAAAATGTCGTGACTTCCGATCAAACAGGAAGTCGTCGAAGGAGGAGCAGAGACGTCGTAACGAGAGAGCAGAGCGAGAGATATGTCGGGAGAGAATGAGAGAGTTAGAGCGGAGAGAGCCGTTAACACGACGTAGAGGGACATCCGATCGTGCGAGGTCGTGGGCGACGACGTGCTGAATTCGGCGCCGGACAGGTACGTATATATTTTTTATTTTTTATTATTATTTTTTTTGGATACAGTAACGGGTTAACAGGCATGTAGGATATTTTTTATGAATATTCGAGGTTTGTTAGTTGTTATTTAGATCTAAATTATTAATGAAATTTTGGGCTACTTTTTCTTTGTTGGTAATGCTTGATATCTTTCACGATTCTTATGAATAATTGATTCATTATGAAATATAAGATAAATTGTATAATTCATCTGTTATGTCTCTCGCCAAATAATAGGATTGGATTCGGCATGGGGTGTGATAATCGTCACATTTGATCGAGCTAAGTTGTGGAACACATATAGAGGCCAACATTGTTTTTCCTTTTGTTAAAGGAAGACGGTGAATCATATCCGGTTGGTTGGACCCTTTAAGGTAACATGGGTTGAGCTAGCCACTATGTTATTTTAGGCGCTTCGTCGATCTAGGTCAATTTGTTATTTAATTTCTTTTCAATCCATGTTAAGATATATTTATTTTGGAAGAGTACGAAAAATTATTATTAATTTGGTGATTAATTTTTGGCAATTGTGAATGTTTAACTTTCATATGTAACTCATTATTGCCTTGTTAGGGCCTAATCAATCAAAAAAAATTTTTTTTTTCAATTTTGACAGAAGTTTAATGCTAACACACCTGTATGCACGCGTTTAATGATGGCTATCTGGAAAATGCTTCCGGTACAAATATTTCCAATGATTACTTTCACTTGCAGCTTGCTAAATGATATATTACCGGCTATCCATTACTAAGAAGGCAGGAATGTGGCAGCAAATGCTTGATCTAACATTTAACACAGAATGAGGCTCTGAATCTACTAAAGATATACAATTGCGAAAGATAAGAAAAGGAAAAAAAAAATCTTATTTTCGAAGATTAGAACATGCTTAAATCTTCGAAGATAGCAATATTTGGGTATAGGGCCCACAGCTATTGTGTTTGGTGAGTCCTGCACCTATCAAAATGTATTGTACTTTCCATGTAATGCCCCCCACGTAAGCAATTTGCGTCACATTTTACCCACAGTTTTTATATGTCTGACGTCCTCTTGGTTGGTTCCAACTTATGTTGGATCCTCACCGGGAAGACAAAACTCTTTTTCCCTGCCACATTTTGAATAATTCATGCGGCAAATCCCACTGTTTCAACCAATTACTACTTTTTCTGGCTAGCCCCAACCTAGACACATCTGCTAGCACCA
>NW_021475527.1:0-721 GCF_001605985.2 Dendrobium catenatum | reverse complement strand
TTTCCTTTTGCAGCACTAGTTGTGTAACAGACAGCTTTCCAAAAATAGTTAGCAAATGAAGGGTCTGGGCTCCAAGTGGAAATGTATATGTTATATGACCAAGAAGATAAAGGAGAATCAATGTTGTATATTCTGAGGATGACAGAATAATTAAATGCAAATTGGATAGCATATAAGGATGGCAAATCCAAACCTCCCTACTTAGGCTTTCAAACCGTGTCCTAAGAGACCATGTGAATTTTTTACTAGCAGTGGAGTCCCCAAAAAAAGTAAAAATTTAGTACAAACTTTCGATCTTGAAGTGTTTAGAAACAAATTTTGTCAAGATAGCACCACGAATCTAATATGCAATGGAGTTCAAAATAGTATATTTTAGAAATTGCAAACGGCCAGCGAAAGATAGAAGATTAGCTTTCCAACCCGAAATTTTCTTAGTGATGCTTTCAGTGAGAGGAAGACAATCAGCAACTTTAAGTCGATAAAATGACAAAGGTATCCCAAGATAAGAAAACTTATGTGTAGTACTTGGCAAAGTTCATCCTGATTATGCACATTCCTTTGAAACATGATAGAGCTTTTATCTAGGTTCACATGAAGGACAGTAGCATCATTAAAAGATGTGAGGATGTTCATAAGATTATTGCAGTTATCCAAAGTAGCTTCTCCAAAAATTAACACATCGTTAGCATAGCGAAGGTGAGATAATAAGAAGCCATCCATA
>NW_021475526.1:0-314 GCF_001605985.2 Dendrobium catenatum | reverse complement strand
CCCACCACGCGCACTAAAGGCGTGCTTGGGGCGATTTTCCGGTTCGCCACGAACATTAAATTAAAGTTTTGAGTTTAGAAAGATTTATACCTCCGCGGGGTTGTCGTGGTTGACATGTGGATCGAGGGGTCACTCGCCTACCTCGTCGAAGGTGTCGCACCGGGTTCCCTCCTACCACGCTCACTAAAGGCGTGCTTAGGTGGTTTGCCGGTCCGACGCGAACGTCGAGAAAAGAGAGTGGAGGGGTAGCATTTTTATTTTATTAATTAGAATCAATTATAATTAGATTTAAATAATTATAATTAATATATAAT
>NW_021475525.1:0-409 GCF_001605985.2 Dendrobium catenatum | reverse complement strand
TTCTACCTTTCCTAAGAAGGGACCCAAACTAGGTTGGTTCCTAAATCTGACTGTTGTTGAGTTTTGCAGGTGTGCTCTCACAAAAGACCTCATGGGAGCATAGGATAATTGGACACATGGAGGCTCGCAGCTCAAAATTGCTTAAACTCACTGCTTCATAATTTCTTGAAATGATTTTTTAATTAGTTTTGTGTTATTTTTGTTGTGTGCTTGTTTTGTGTTGTTCTAGATTGCTTTATTTTCGTTTTGTTTTTTTTTTATGTTTGGTTTCCTATATGATTATTTTTTTTAATCTTTTAAATTTTTGAGTTTTAGAGATTATGTTTAGCATTTCTAAATCGGTTAAAGGGAGGAATACCGTTGATGGTTTATCTCCTTCTGACCTTATTTAGTGGTATAATTTTCTTCT
>NW_021475524.1:0-382 GCF_001605985.2 Dendrobium catenatum | reverse complement strand
TAGAGTAGTTCATCCTAAAAACCTTATTGATGTAGTTGAATTAAGGATTTTAATTTGGTTAAATAATTAAAAGTAAGTTAATTTCAATTTTTAACACTCCATTGAATTCATTTGTGACAATGTGCCACCAGGCTTGAAGAACTAGACCTCATTAAGACACGTAACATTGCTACCCTGAGTAGTCCATCAAATAAACTTTATCTTTAGAGTGTTTTTTATGTATTAGAATGATTTTTAAATAATTTTATTAATCAAATTAGAAATTTATGGAATTTTAATGAATTATTAAATTTTTAAGGATTATTAGAATTATCTTACTATCTTAATTAGGGGGGTTAAAAGTTGACTTTTTAAATTAAAGTTAATTTTGAAAGTTTTAGAT
>NW_021475523.1:0-202 GCF_001605985.2 Dendrobium catenatum | reverse complement strand
CCTGTCACGCCACTGATACCATGCCAATGCCTTCCCTTCCCTTCCTGACGCAAACCTGCCACCGTTAGCTTCTCATCATCTGTCAACCCGTTGACTGCAAAGAAACGCTCCACCTTATAGATCCAGCCATGGCCATCTTCGCCCTCAAAGATGGGCATCTTCAACTTCCTCACTTTCGGATCCCTTCCATTGCCCCGATACT
>NW_021475522.1:0-238 GCF_001605985.2 Dendrobium catenatum | reverse complement strand
GACCGTAGAAGGCGTTCCAGGCGTCCCGATCGACGAAGGCTTCCCGATCGTCGAAGGCGTCTCAGGCGACCTCGAGCGGCTCCTGCGTGCGAAAGGAGTAGTCGGCTTCTTCTCTGGAGCCCGACCTCCTGCCTTGTCCCGATCTTAGTTTTTTGAAAGACTCAGCCGGTTTGGTTTAGTAAACCAGAAAAAAAAAAGAAGGAAAAAAAATCCTTTGACCTTTATTGTCGAACAAAGG
>NW_021475521.1:0-389 GCF_001605985.2 Dendrobium catenatum | reverse complement strand
ATTTAAGATACGCGTGTCTGTATTTAATATTTTTTAATCGGACACATTTTCGATGTGTCCGACACGTGTCGAAGGAGTGTCGGGCGAGTGTCGTGTCGGACACGGTGTCGGACACTGCACGCCTCTTTGAGGAGAAGTGTCGGTGCATCATAGGATGTAAGTTTCTGCAAGATTTAGTTGTCATTTTTTGTTGTTTGACAAAATATTTATACTTAAACTTTTCTCTAATCAACTTATTGTTTGTTATTTAATGGAATTTAATATTATTAAATATATATATATATATATATTCTTATTCTTTTATATTGTGCGCCATGTTTAGAATGATGCATACCATGTCGTGCGCTATGAGACATAGCTCCAAGGGGAACTTTGCGTCGTGGTGCGTC
>NW_021475520.1:0-1003 GCF_001605985.2 Dendrobium catenatum | reverse complement strand
GACTTTGTATAACATATGAGGGGACTAATGAGGTTAAGTAATCTAGATTTAATATCTTGTTGCATGATTATGAACTGTTTTGCATGAAACCAAATGAATCTATTTTTTATATGTACACAAGATTCACACAAATAGTCACCTGTTTACATGCATTGGGTAGGGAGTTAACAAATACTGAAATGGTTAATAAGATTCTTCGTTGCTTACCTACTACATATAATGAAAAAATTATTGCAATTATAGAGTCTAAGGATATAAGCATTTACTCTATTGACAATCTTCTTGGTTTTCTTATTGCTTACGAGCAAGGAGTTAGCCAAAGAAAGGTTGATGCAGGTGAACCACGAAGGGAGAAAAACATAGCACTGAATGTGAAAAAGTCTGAGAGTGAACACTCATAACCTGAGGATGAAGACGACATCGCATTAATGACTAGACAATTCTGAAGCTTTCTAAAGAGGAAGCATAAGAGATGCCAGCAGTGGAATAGAGGTAAATTCAATAGAAATGCCAAGGTTTCAAATGAAATTATTTGCTATGAGTGCAGGAAACCTGGACATATAAAGATGAATTACCCAAAACTCAAAGCCACTCCTAGCAAGGAGAAGGTAGAGGAAAAACCAATTCTAAAGAAGGGTAAGAAGAAGTTTCAAAAAGCTTTCTGGGCGGACTCAGCTTCAGATTCATTAGAGATTGGAAAGGAAGAAGAAGTCAATAATATATGCTTAATGGCCAATAATCCTGATCAGTCAGATCAAGAAGAGGTATGTGACTTAACTTATGATGAAATTTTTGAAGTTTCTGAACACATGCATGAATCATATAGGAAAATGAAGAAAATGCATGCTATCTTTAGTTTAGAATTGGAAGAGCTTAAAAAGGAACATGAAATCCTTAGGAAAGATCATGCTTTGATTGATAACAACCACTTGAAATTACTTGATGAGTTTGATAACTTGAATAAAAATTATGAGAATTTAAAATCATCCTATGCAGAACTCGA
>NW_021475519.1:0-213 GCF_001605985.2 Dendrobium catenatum | reverse complement strand
ATTAAAAAATAGTGACAACCTGTAAGTGACGTTGGTCGGTAGTGTCTACAGTGGTGGTCGACGATGGTGGTAGTCGGAGGGTGACGGCGGTTGTGGTCGGTGACAGCGGCGGTGGCTGCGACGATGGCTGGCGATGGGTGATGGTTGATGGTGGAGGTGGTGGCCAGTGGCTTGCACTCGACAGTGGTGTCTGGCAGCAACAAATGACGGGTG
>NW_021475518.1:0-2471 GCF_001605985.2 Dendrobium catenatum | reverse complement strand
CCTTCATATTTAAAGAAAACGATACGTTCATCCTGGAAAAAAATGTTCGTCCTGGACGAAAATTATCGTTCGTCTGGACGAAAAAATTTTATACAGACGATCAAATTGATCCAAAATGTAATGGCTTTTCGTAATCAACACAATTTACGATACGTCCTTTCGTACAGACTTTTTGACTTAACCGATCGTATAGACAAAAAATTTTCATACAGACAATCAAAAGTTAATTCGTTTTAATGTCTGTTGAAAACCGTCCCCTACTATGAATCGACGTCTAATCGTCTGGACGAACAAAAAGTTCGTACGGACGAACTTTACAATTAAAACTGCCTTATCCACTCAACTACTGCATTCAATCGTCCCGACGTTTGAGAAAAAATATTTCATCCTGGGCGATCATCAGATCGTACAGATGAACTACATTAAAATCTGCTCTCAAGATGTTTCATATCACGCAAACTGAATTTTACACACATCGTCCAGTACGAAAAATTTCGTCCCAAACGATTTCCACATTTTTGGACTTTTTGAATTTTTATCAAACAAAAATAAACTAAACATACAAATCACAGAAAATAATGACAAATCCACATACTCTAAAATGAAATCACTCAAAAATAGTCAAAAATCACAAAAACAAAATAAAACAAAACAAAATAAACTACGAAAACATAAATATAGCACTTGTTGAGTCTAGTAAATAGGTTGTTAAACCTAAGTTAATGTCCCAAGGCTACCAAGAGGGGGAGGTGAATTGGTAGTTTAAAAATTTTAATCCCTCTTTTAAAATGAGTTAAACCGAAATGAAAATTTTCTTTTAAGTTTTTGTAGAAAGCATTTTTCAAGCACAGAGTTTTTAAAGGTAAAAATAAAATGCGAAAAAGTAAAAACAGTAAAGTAAATGACACCAGATTTATAGTGGTTCGGTCTAAACCAGACCTACATCCACTCCCCAGAGGCACCCTCTGAGTATTGCCCAAATACAAATAGTGACTCTTCTTTTTCTCCCACAGTAAGGCGGAGAAGCCTTTACAAAACACTCTTTTAACCACCACCCAGTGTGGTAGAGAACCGTCGTCCTTTTACACAATCCCCAGTGTTGGCAGAGAACCATCGTCCTTTCACACTCTCCTAGTGTGGGCAGAGAACCCTTCGGCTATTCACACTCTCCAAGTGTAGGCAGCGAAACCTTCGGTTATTCACACTCTCCAAGTGTAGGCAGCGAACCCTTCGGCTATTCACACTCTCTAAGTGTAGGCAGCGAACCCTTCGTCTGTTCACACTCTCCAAGTGTCGGCAGAGAACCGGATCTCCTTGACAGATCTTCTCACAAGAATCTAGAAGGAAGAAGGAAAAGAGTGAAGTAATCCCAATTCATAAGTAGAGATTCTTACCTTTGAACTCCAAGTGAAGCCTTCACGCTCTAGTGGTAGGAATTCTCCTTTGAATGTACTCTCACACTCTCTCCTTGGCTATTCAATCAAGAGGCACGAAGATCAAATGACAAAAAGATTATGTGGCAGTCTAATTTGGACTATTTATACAAAAGACAAGAAAAATTGCCCAAAAACTGTAAGTATTCAATTATGTACGCAGTGGATCGTCCCGTACGATGGTGGATTGTCATGGATGATATTACTTAAACGCTTTGAAATGACCATATTTGTATATGTGTATGAAATGTCTTCGTACAAGATGATCGTCCCGTACGAACTAAGTTCGTCCGGTACGAACGGTTATTACAAGGTCGGTTCCAGAAACTGCAAAAAAATTGTCTTAAGTCGGTTGTATCGTCTGGACGAAAATTGGTTCGTCCGGACAAAATTTTTACAGAGAACAGATCATCCTGGACAATTTTTAATTTCGTCTGGATGAAAATTTTACAGAGAACCTATCATCCTGGAAGTCTTCGCAGTCTGGAGTTCTTTTTCCCTGTAATGTTAGTACACACAAGAGCAAATACAAATCTTCTAAATTTGTTAGGAGATAACTACACATTTGAACAATAATGTTTGGAATCATCAAAACTATATAAGTTGCAAAAATGTAAAGCATGTAAATAGCAACTATCTTAACAGTATAGTGCGATGTATATCACATGGAATGATTAGAACAAAATTTGAATTTAAAAATATTACCTAAATTGTGATTGGCAGTTATTTTCATGATCATAACTAATCATCCTGTACAATAATGATCATACAGTATGATTGGTTAAATCAATCTTAATTAACAAAAGTGTCCTAACTAATAATGTTTTTCTAATTTAATTGATTATTCAGTATGATATAAATCATGCAATACGATAAGTTCAGAAAACTCATCTTCTACCTAACTCACTAACTTACCCCCTTGAGTGTGAGTGTGTGTGTTTGCAAGGTTTCTCAGCTTTATATAGGATCCACCAAAATTCACGATTCACTAAAGAATGATAAAAAGTATATAAAGATTAAAAATACTGACTTTAATCC
>NW_021475517.1:0-277 GCF_001605985.2 Dendrobium catenatum | reverse complement strand
CCGGCTCAGCCGGTCCATCACAAGTCTAAAGACATCCGCGAAACACTTATTAAAGCTTAGCAAAATCCAGAGCAATATGAGGTGTTCTTTATCAAACAAGCATGAAATAAGCTTTGTCTGCTCTTGGGAATAGCAAATCACAATCAACCACTTTATGTTACTGCTGAGAGTAACAATATTCAAGTAAACATAATATTAATTGATACAAGTTCCTCTGTTAATATGATGAGTCTCAAAATGCTCAAAGGACTAGCCCTTGATGTTCAATATTTGAACA
>NW_021475516.1:0-355 GCF_001605985.2 Dendrobium catenatum | reverse complement strand
ATAAAATAAAATATAAAATAACAACACAATAATGAAATAAAAACATACAATTATTAAACAAGTTAAACAAACAAGACATAAAAAAACATACAAAATACATAAAGAAGACACATAAATAAAACACACAAACAAACCTTAACATATTTATACCTCATCATCTTGCTCCTGTTCTGATGAATCAGAAACTAAGTCTGCCCAGGAGACTTTTTGCTTTTTATCTTTTCCCCGTATTACAAACGGTTTATTTTTACTCTTTTCCTTTGCAAGAAGAGTTTTTAAGTTGGGGCATTCACGCTTCAAATGTCCAGGTTTCCTACATCCAAAGCAAATTATGTCAGAAGAAAACTTAGCATTT
>NW_021475515.1:0-1025 GCF_001605985.2 Dendrobium catenatum | reverse complement strand
TTGTGGGATTATGCATAGTTTGGCAGATGGTGTTGGTTGCAAACGAAATATCTGGGCGGGTAATTGTTAGGTAGTGTAGCGAGCCTGCTAATTGCCGGTAATGAGTCGGATTGTCGTAAGGTGTAAGATCCGGAGCACTTTGAGATCCAGAGGGAGATATTGGAGTGCTAGCTGACTTACAGTCCTGCAATCTCGAAGCCAGAAGAATGTCACGGGCTTATTGAGATTGGTGTAGAAAAGCACCTGCGGTTGTGTAATGTATTTGAATGCCAAGAAATAGACGAGGTTGTCCCAGCTGTTTTAACGCAAAAGAGAGCTGTAATGCCTGTAGGAGTTGGTCGAGCACTTGACGATTATTTCCAGTTAACAGAAGATCATCCACATAGATGAGAAGATATAGCTGGACATTGTTTCGGTTGTAAATGAGTAATGAAGGGTCAGCCTTGCTAAAATGAAAGCCAAAGTGGAGAAGAAAACCGATGAGCTTATGGAACCACTGTCGAGGGGATTGCTTGAGACCATAAATGGCTTTCCGGAGCTTACAGACATGAGTAGGATGATCTTTGTTTATGAAGCCAGGAGGCTGTTTCATGTAGACCTCCCCGTGAAGATCCCCATGGAGAAAAGCATTTACTATATCAAATTGTAGCAAAGGCCAGTTGCGATGAATGGCGACAACCAGCAGAATTCTAACAGTAGTCATCTTAGCCATGGGGCTAAAAGTTTCCTTGTAGTTAATCCCATGCTGTTGTGTGTATCCTTGGGCTACCAATCTCGCCTTATATCTATCCACTGTCCCATATGCATGAGTTTTAATTTTATACAGCCACCGGCAGCCTATGATAGGAGCATTGATCGGCAAAGGAACTAGTGTCCAAGTCTGTTGATCATGCAGAGCTTGCATTTCAACAGACATAGCATCTGCCCATTGTGGGATTTTGGCAGCAACATGGTAGGAGGTAGGAATCGTGGACACGTCTGTTACAGTAAGAAGATCAAACACCTTTTTGGGTTTGGAATGGCCA
>NW_021475514.1:0-895 GCF_001605985.2 Dendrobium catenatum | reverse complement strand
ATTTTGAGATTATTTGAATTTGATTTTAGATAAATTTTTGGTGGGGATGGTGCAGTTTGATTAGGCAAACCTAATGATACTAAAAATGATATGGTTCAAAGTTTTCAAAAGCGTAATTGGAAACTTTTAAAGATCACCCCACTGGGCTTTGCTGGATTGGTGGGCAAGCATAGTTGAAAACCTCCAAACTCATGTTTGATTCCCCTCACATGCGGGGAGAACTCTTAAGTGGGGAGAAATTAACTACGGGTTCTGTACCTGTGGGACAGGTTGCTGGCAGGCTCGCTGAGGGATTAGTTACAACGTCAACTGCCTCCTATAAGGGTGACAGTAGGTAGATACCCCTTCAAAAAAAAAACTTTTAAAGATCATTTAAGGAGTTTGATGATGCAAATATAGCATAATCAAAGAGATTATGTTTGTCCGACTAATTTAGTTTTAAGATTTTTGACAATATCGGTGACCGCATGTAATAATTTCTCAATCCATAGTGCATCTCAATCCAACGACTTCCCCTTGGACGAACATCTCACCCGCTTGGATTCATGTCCATCAATGAACTTATTATTCTGTGTGGAGTATGGAGGGCATCCGGAGACCAATAAAAATGCACCACGTCACCCAATTGCTGGGTACCCAGTTCGGCACCGGCACTCGGTACCCCTAAGTACCACTGGGTACCCAGTGCTTAACCGGACGGTTCTCCTATTTGATGTCCATACAGAAGAAAAGCTCCCATCAATGACTAAGGGATAATATAAGAAATCTTGATAAATAAAGGTGGAAGAGAAAAATAAAATAAAATAAAAACAAGTTTATTTATATATGATAAAAAATAATCTCAATATTTTGCTCATCCCCGACTCGCCCACCCGCACGTCCTAATTAGATTTTA
>NW_021475513.1:0-3751 GCF_001605985.2 Dendrobium catenatum | reverse complement strand
TACAGGTGAGCCTCTTTACCTTGCTCTACAACCAAACATCAATTTTATAGCACTCAAACTTAATTGTGAATTAAGTCTCAAAGATACGGGTCATGGCCCGTTGCTAGGTTGTGTTGAGTCTAGTAATAGGTTTTAGCCTAAGTGAAATGTCCCAAGGCCTACCAAGAGGGGCGCGTGAATTGGTTAGTTTAAAAAATTAAGTCCCCTTTTAGAAAATATTGATCCTAAATAAAATTTCTTTTAAATTTTGTAGAAAAATGTTTTTCAACCACAGAGTTTTTTAAAACTGAAATATAAAGGCGGAAACGTAAAAAACGTTAAAGTAAAATGACACCAGATTCTATAGTAGTTCGTCTTCATACCCGACCGTACATCACTCCCCAGAGCAACCCTCTGAGTATTGCACTCAATACCAATAGTAAGTCTCCTTTGCACCCACAACAACGCGAGAAGCCTTTACAACACAACTCTTTTCACCCACTCCCCGGTGAGGCATGAGAACGTCCGTCTTTTATCACAATCCCCAGTGTTGCAGAGATACCCTCCATTCCTTTACACTATCACCCTGTTGGCCATGAGAACCATTCGTCCTTTCACCACTCTTCTAGTGTGGCAGAGAACCTTCGTCTGTTCACACTCTCCAAGTTGTAGGCAGAAACCTTTCGGCTTGTTCACACTGTTCAGGAGTAGGCAGAAACTTCCTTCGCTTTTCACACTCTCCAGAGTGTCGGCAAGAACCGGATCTCCTTGGGCAGAAATCGTCTCATAATTAATCTAGAAGAAGAAGGAATAAGCATTGAAGTAATTCCAGATTCACAAGTAGAACTTTTACCTTTGAAATCTAAGTGAAGCCTTCTCCTCCTAGCTGTAGGAATAACCTTGAATGCTCTCTTCCACTCTCTCTTCTTAGTTTCCTCAAGAGCACGGAAGATCCATGCAAAAAGATATGGGATAGGTGGCAGTCTAATTGGACATTGTGTACAAAAAAAAAAGAATAAAAACTGCCCCAAAAACTGCAAGTATTCAAATTTGTACGCAGTTGGATCGTCCTGTACGATCGGGATCGTTCGCTGCACAATTTTTACTTAAATGATCTGAAACGACCCTATTGAAGTATTGTACGGACAATGTCTTGGCGTTACATTCATGATCGTCCGCGTACGAAACGAGTTCGTCCAGTACGAACGGTTATTACAAGGTCGTTCTAGAAACTGCTCTGAAAACTGTCCTAAGTCGGATAATCGGTTTTTTGACGAAAATTATTTGTCTGGACGAAATTTTTACAGAGATCGATTTCCTGAGATGAATTCCTAACTTCGTTCTGGACAATAAATTTTCCAGAGGACAACTCGCCACGGACTATAATTAATTTGTATGGACGAAAATTTTCTAAGACCCGATCGTCCTGGACCGATTTTTAATTTCGTCAGAGAATCTTTCCAGAGAACCCAGTTCGCACGACGATAATTTAAATCATCTGACGAAAATTTCCAGAGAGCCCAATCATCCTGGACGAATAGGACTTATAAAAAATTTACCGAGCAAGTTCCTATTCGATTCCATATGCTCTAAGGGAAACTGTCTGATCGTCCAGTACAAACGTATATCGTCCTGTACGATCAATATAAGTTATATATGATCTCCCATGTGTGTGTGTATGTTTTATTCACTCCAAGTTACAATAACTCCCTTTCAATGTTTATTCAAAGAGAAAAGTGCCAAGCTTCAAATATTAAAGAGTATCTCATGCTGAATCAATTTGAAATCATTCTAACTGGAGTTCGTTTCCCTGCAAATTGATTGTACACACAAAGAGCAAATACAATTCTTTAAAATTGTCAGGAGATAAACTACACATTTGCAATAATAATGTTTGGAATCATCAAAACTTCATAAGTTGCAAAATATAAAGCATGCAAATAGCAACTATCTAAAAACAATCTCCCCCTTTTTAATGATGGTTAAACATTATTGTTCTGTGTATGATTTAATTTAAGACAAAAAATCTTTATAAAAAAAAATAAAAATATCTTTTCTATCTCCGTAAACTCCCCTGAATTGATGAATACATGAAAATAAGGAGGCCAATTTAACCTAAAACACAAAAAAAAAATCTTATTTTTCAAAAAAAAAACTAGAGACAACAAACAAAAACATACAAACACAATGATTTCCCCCCTTTTTGCAACAACAAAAAAAAAAAAAAAAAGAAAGAAAGAGAAAAATAGACGAGAAAATGTAAGTAATTGTATAAATTCATTTGAAACATTAAGTCTAAATGGCGTGATTACACAAGTTAGAAATTTTAAACTAAAAACATTATCAATCATAGAAATTCATGAAAATTTAAAAAAGCCGACATATAACATTTAAGTAAGAAGAATTTAGCAAGGACAATTTGACTTCCAATTAGACATTCTAATATAGATAAATCGCCATACATATGAGAGATGAAGAAAAATTCGATATTTCAAGTTCAATAGGAATTAAATAACTAAGACAATTGAACTTAGAGAATGAAAGGCGAATTTGGAAGAGATAATTACCACATGTGCCTTGCCGCATCTTTTTCAAAATCTTTAGCACATTTGTTGATCTTTGATATTGGGCTGATTTTGTGCCTCTTTTTTATTATTCTCGAACTTTGCGCATTCCTTTTTGATTTTGTACTTTTATATAATAAGAGTAATTGAGACCAATTCTTTCCAAAATTCAATAATCTAAAAAATTTCAAATATTCAAAGTGCATAAATATTATTTTGAGTTAAGGAAATACAAAATAAAAAACATCTAAAATTGCAATAATAAACTATTAACTTCTTATGTAGTCTAAATGAATAGACAGAATTTTAAAAGTTGCTAATTACAACAAGTTATAAACAACTTTTAAATTAGAAGACTAGATTTCTTAATGCTATATAATCCTCAAATTACAACAATTTAAGCATTATTGAAAGATTAAATAAATACTAATGAAATCATTAAAAAATTTAACACATTTCAGAAAAAACAATATCAATGTGAAACAAGAATACATGCATTGATATTAATGATAAGGATTACACGAATTTCATAATATCTAAAAACATTTAAGAACATACACTAAACTTAAAAGAAAAGACAAACATAAAAACAAAACATTTAACATAAACACTGACACAACAAAACATGAAACAAACACGAGTACAACAAACATAAAGAAAATCATCTCTACTGTTCTGGTGGAGGAGGAGGAGGAATGCCACCGAAAAGGTTGAAGTAGAGGCCATCAACATTACATTGGTATTGATTTCATATACTTCATTTCTAATGATATCAATATCTTATTGTTGCTGCATAAGTTGAGCATCAAATTGATCAAACCTTTGATCAACATGAGTTCTAATCTATCAAATCTCTCATTCAGATTCTGGTAATCTAACTGAGGTGCAGAGGTTTGCACTCCTTCTACTTCTTCTTCTTCTGAGGTACTTCCATGTGCTTTTTCTTTTTCCTTTTCCTCCCTGAAAAGCAATCTGAAGGAAGCATCATTATAATAAACTGGCTCTTCATACTCATCATCAGGATGCACTAAGTTATACTTCTTTTCCAAGATGTAGGTAACTAAGTGTCCTAAAGAGATGTTCCTTTTTCTTTTCTGATCTGCATGTCCTATTTCTGAAAGCCCATAGATGTGATCTATGATAAGTTGGGCTTCGTCAATTGGGTGACGATCCATAATTAAAAAGGTTAGAACAGAAATGAGAGGAGT
>NW_021475512.1:0-234 GCF_001605985.2 Dendrobium catenatum | reverse complement strand
GGATTTCCTTAACATATTTTGATTGACTAAGAAATTTTCCATCCTCTTTTTGTTTTATGCTAAAATCAAGAAAATAACTTAAGTCTCCCATCAAACACATTACATTTTAAGAGAAAATTTTTTGATTAAGTTGACATTTTATTAGAAATTTGGGATTATATTCCCGGAGGGTGTGGACTTAAGATCTAAAAAGAATTTGCCTCATAACCTAAATCTAATTTGGGTACTATAAAA
>NW_021475511.1:0-1497 GCF_001605985.2 Dendrobium catenatum | reverse complement strand
GGTCAATTTTGTTATTATTTTGAGCTGGTGGAGAGGTTCTTTTGATGCCTCCTTTTTTATAGGTTTTTTCTCTTTTCACCTATAAGTTTTTTTATTTTTATTAAAGGCTATGCCAAATTTCCCAACGAAAAAAAAAACATTAACTTGTTTATGGTCGACTGATATTAAATGATGGTCTGGTAGACTGCTGAAGTCCATCTCAATAGAAATATACATATGTCTCCTACGTTTGCTCTATGGAATAACTATTTGGAAAGCTCTAATCACCTGTTTTGCTTTTGTTATTTTACATTTCATCTTCTATGTAAACTTCTGTCATGTCTGCAAGTTTGCTTACTTTGCCCCAACTTTTGCAAAATTTAAACTTCATTGAGGAACCAATGGATTTTCCTTAGCATATTAAACCAGACATCTTATTTACCACTTGAGAAATGGTCTATTACTCTTGGAAGATTGTAATAGCATGAAGTTTGGAATGCATGCTAGTAGCTCTTTCATTATTTATAGTTTTGCAAAAAAGGTAGTCAGCACAAGCTCTATTTGAGGAAATATTGGGAATCCTTCTTGGATCTTTCTTGAAATTAAATCATATATGATACAACTAGTTTGGTAGCTTCCTACGCTTCTTTTTATTCAGATACTGCAGAGTGATGATAAGTTTTTTCTGCTTCAGTTACTCCATAAATGGTCTTTATTTTTCTTAGGCAATTGAGGCAATTTCACCTTTTGACTTTTTCTATGATTTGGTAGGTTTGGCTGATATATGAGTCCAGTTTTCCTATCTCGTCTCTTAGTGCTATCTCTGTTTTGAGTATTGTTGTCTTTCATTGTTTAAGCTTTTACATGTTCTGATTTTTTCTATTTTGGCTTACATCTCTATAGTTATTGTTATACTTCTAGTCTTGTTTCTGGATCTTTGTAACTTCTTATACATGAAATGGAAGTTGAGCTAGTCCCTTACCTTTTCCATATATATATAGTAATTACTTAAATTAAAATAAAAAATAAAGATAGATAAAATTGAAATTATTTTAATAACCCCTAAAATTAAAATATATTTAATTTATTTAACTCCTTAAACTAATTTGAATAATAAATAATCTCATAATATGAGTATGAAAAATATTAAAAAAAATTCTTTTAGCACTCATTTAAGCAAAATTGTTATGTATGTATACATCTACTATAATTAAAATTAATTGTAGTGTTGTATTATACTGCTTTAGTCAAATATAAAGATAAGGGTATTACCAAGAATCTTATAAGACAGATTGACTTCATTGACATAATTGTACTGATTATTGGAGGTAAGTAAACATCTATTTTTACTAAAATTTACACTGATCGATAATTGACATTATGGCTGAAGAATAATGCAATGATGAACCTTCTTACAGGGCAATGTTTTTAGGAAACTTTTTAATTATTTTTAATTACTCGTTTAACTTTCAACATGGTGACATGAAGTCATAATTATAAATTGAAAATATATAAGCT
>NW_021475510.1:0-210 GCF_001605985.2 Dendrobium catenatum | reverse complement strand
CATTGTTCTTATATTGATTATTGAATTGATTATTGATGTTGAAAGACAAGTGGAAACCTGGTTGAACGTTGATTATAGAAACCAACGTATGGATATCTACAACAGCAATATAGATTATACAACAGCACTATTGATAATAGCCAGTGTTTAACCTGGTTGAACTATGGATTTATACAACAGCACTATGGATAATAGCCAGTGTTTAACCTG
>NW_021475509.1:0-277 GCF_001605985.2 Dendrobium catenatum | reverse complement strand
TTTCTTCCTCATATCCCTACACTGATCTGTGTCAGGTTGATGATGAGATGACATGTGCCTTCTACCCCGCTGTTTTGATACTAATAGCTGGATAGTTTGTTTTACTTACCTGGTTGAGAGAGCCCGACAAAGTCTCTGGGAGGCATTTCTCACTTTTCTTTCCTCTTCACATCATTGCTGGCATATACACCAGATGATTGAGTTGAGTGTTTTGTCTTTATTCTACTGAAGGCATATGATCCAAGTAGAGACTCTGCCACAGGCACATACACCGGAC
>NW_021475508.1:0-2802 GCF_001605985.2 Dendrobium catenatum | reverse complement strand
ACTCCGTAAGTACAGTTTACAGAATATTTGAGAACCCACTAATTTTTCCAGCATCTCTTCGAAACGCGACATAGGGAACCTGAACTTCACAGTTATTTTGTTAATTGCTCGGCTGTCTACACACATCCTCCAACTACCATCTTTCTTCGGCACTAATAAAGTTGGAACGGCACACGGACTCAAGCTATGCTGAATCAGTTGTTTTTCCAGCAACTCATCAACAATTTGCTGCAAAATTTGGTGTTCAGTCGGGCTCAATCTATAGTGTGGTAGGTTAGGTAGTGTGGCTCCGGGCACCAAGTCAATTTGATGCTGTAAAGTTCGGATTGGCGGCAATTCATTCGGCAACTTATCAGGTCCCAAATCTGAGAATTGTTGAAGTAAAGCCTCCACGATCTCTGGAGCAGCTACAGGCAGTGAGGGACTTTCCTACTCTTTTACAATTAATGCCAGAATTTCAGTAGACTCCTTCCAAGGATGAATCAATTGATTCCCTATCACAGTGAACATAACAATTTTGTCATTAGTCACTAAAGAGTTACCTTCTTGACTGTTGGGCAGCAACCTAAGCTTCTTTCCCTTCCATTCAAATGCATAAGTGTTTGCTCTGCAATCATGTGTTGCTCCCACATCGAATTGCCACGGTCGCCCAAGGATGATATGAAAAACATCCATATCAACTACGTCACAGAGTACTTCACTCGCATAATGTTTCCCAATAGAAAATGATACTCGGCACATATCAGTGACGGTCATCTCCATACCTTTCTTCACCCAACCAATTTTGTATGGGTTGGGATTTTTTGTGGTTTTGAGCTATAAAGACTGAACCACGGCCTTGGATATTACATTTTCTGTGCAGTCGCTATCAACCAGTAAATCACAAACCTTCCCACCAATGGTGCATCTGGTCCTGAACACCGCATTTCGCTGTGATTTAGTCGCTTGAAGGGGAGCTAATAACAGCTTCTAGATTACACAAACAAGTGGTTCACCTTTGTTACCTCCCACATCTTCATGAGCATAGTTGACTTTCCCTCCACCATCTTCTAATCCATCTTCATCCCTGGCCTCAATCAACTGAATTTGAGGTCTTGTCGGGCATTCATTCAATTTATGTCCCTGCTGGAAACATTTGATGGTGGTCGGTTTCGCATATGGATGTCTTTAGCCACACCTTTGAACCTTGAATTCACCTGCACTTCAACATTTCTGTTGTTATTGTTGCCTGCAGACTGAGCTCCAGGAGAGAGTTGTGGGGTACGATTAACATTCACAGTTGTGGATCTAATGTTATCAGTTGCAGGTTCAACTGATCTTTTTCCTTGACGGGCACTGTTATGCCTTGCCGACTGGATCCCTACCTTTAAAGCGTAGTTCACTGCTTGGGACAGTGACCATATGGCATTCAGCTCAAGTATATCCTGAATTGCTTCCTTTAGACCTCTGATGTAACGAGGTACGAGCTGATTTGCTGATTCATTTAAATTCTTTATGGCACTCAACCGATAAAACTCCTCGGCGTAGTCGCTAACCGACCTGATTCCCTGATGACAATGCTGATATTGCATATAGAGCAACTGTTCATAGTCTATGGGTAGAAAGTGTCCGCGAAGCAACTGGTTCATTCGGCGCCAATTGCGAACAGGTCCTCAACCATCTCTACGTCGTGATTGTAGAAATTGAAGCCACCAAGCACTGGCTCCACCTTTCAGTCGACACACGACGTAATTTACCTGTTTTGCTAGCTCAATTTCCATATATTCAAAAAATGTCTCCACCGCTCGCTCCCAAACCAAATAATCCTCAATGTGCAGCATGCCGTCAAAGAACGGAATATCTAATGTGACGCGAAATTCGCTGTAAGGCCGGACTGTTTCCCTCTGTCGTCGTCGGCGAGGGTGAGTCACTTCCTCATCTGACTCTGAAAATTCCAGGGTGGTGACTTGTTCTGCTCCTTCTGAATCTGAATCTTCCAATGCAGGCGTATCATGAATTGGGTTCCGTCCCCCATCAAACCCTCGACGAGCTACCTGTGTGGTTGCAGGCATTGTTGTACGAAGGTTTGGATTTCGCTCAATACAAGCCAAAACAGCTCTCAGGTCTCTACGTACCTCAGCGTGGAAGTGATAGAACTCCTCCGTCAACTCCTACAGCTGATGTGCGAGACTTGAGTGCTCAACCCAAAGGGCTTCAAGGCTTTTGTCTTCGCCGGGAGCTACCCATTTGCTACTCTCGGCCATCTAGCTTTGATACCAAAATCTGATGTAGTATCCTGTGAGAGATAAGCACTAGCACAAGAAGAACTCAATGGAACAGTGAAGGCAACTTCTCTATATTCTATATGAAAAGCTATCAAAAGACGGTCTCTTCTTCCTTCTATTCCTATAAGTAATTGTAGAAAATAAACCTATGATAACTAAACATAAAATGGACAAGCAGGACAAAACTAACTCCAGCGCTAACAAACTAAAAAAGGAATACGAGAAAGTGGAACCAAAGCATGATATGTGCGTATATCTGGCGGTCTGGTATACCCCAGCTCCTCCGTCTAATGATGCTCCGCATCAGAGCTCGAGCTTCATATTTTCTAAATGAGTTGACCTCGAGATCGAGCTCGAGGTCGAACTAATTCAGGACTAAATGAGCCAATCTTGATAAGTCAAATACTTAACTAGATTGACTCATTTATACCCCTAATGCAACCAGCAATTTTTGAACTATTTTCAGGATTCTAGCACCCAATATCACAAAATGAAAAGTTGATAAGATGAAAGCAGTTATACAGGGTACTAAAATCGA
>NW_021475507.1:0-484 GCF_001605985.2 Dendrobium catenatum | reverse complement strand
GACGATGTCTGTTTATGAATATCGTACTTTACGATGTGTAATCCTTCTGTACGAACAGTAACAGCTACTTTTTAATTCAGAGGTTTTTGGAGCCTTTTTTAGATATCAATCAAGTCCTTTTTCAAAAAGATTAAAAGAGGGGGTGAACGTGGTTAGAGAGGTATTCCAAGGGAGAGATCTCTAGAGAAATTCTTGAGGGTTAAGAGTGGAAGGAGGAGGTGAGCGTTGTGAGGGAGAAGAGGTATGAGGGAGATCACACGGTTGCTCCATGATTGCTGCATCTTGCACCTACTGTGGCCCGAGAAGGATTTGAGGGAGGATCTCCAAGCGAAAGGCTAGTCTACATCCGTTACATCGACGTTCTCTGCCTTCTCCAGGAGGTAGAAAAATGAGAAGGTTCTCTGTCGTCGCCAGGAGGGCAAAAATAGAGGTTGGCACTCCGCCACACCGGGTTGGTAAAAGGGAGGTTTGTAAAGGCTTCTCC
>NW_021475506.1:0-281 GCF_001605985.2 Dendrobium catenatum | reverse complement strand
GGAGTTCGCGTCCGTTACGTCGGAAGGATACAGACGCATATAAAGGTATTGGATTCATCAAGTGAAAATTCCTCCGGAAAGAGATTTGTCGTGCCATCACATGCATGAAAATTGAATCCGATGATGATGTTGCTGAAGAGACATATGAGGTTGATGATTGTGATGAACAGCCCGTAGAAGCCGAACCTGCACCAGAAGAGCTTGAAGATGGTGGACAGGCGGCCACTATGGATGAACTAAAAGATGTCAACTTGGGAACTGAGAAGGACCCTCGCCCAACC
>NW_021475505.1:0-217 GCF_001605985.2 Dendrobium catenatum | reverse complement strand
ACTAACATAATTTTTATATTATTATTGCAATTATGATTTTTTTTTATTTTATATTTTTCTTATCAATATAAATATTATTGTACTTAGAGAAATTTGAGATTTTAGATTATTGATTTTTTAAAGATCAAATAAACACTTGCAAATATACAAATATACAAAAATCAAAAGAATGCGCAATGATTTGCAAATTGAAAAAGATGCATAAAATATGCCACAA
>NW_021475504.1:0-396 GCF_001605985.2 Dendrobium catenatum | reverse complement strand
GAAGAACACAGTAGATTTTCATTCCAAATCATTAACCTTAATACAACATGAAATGATCTATATATAGGTCCCAACACAAAAGACAGTACAATGACTCTATTGCCCTCGGGGCTACACTCATGACTCAGCTCATACTAAGGGTACAATAGGAAATTCTAAGAAATAAAAGAAAACGCATAAAAGAAATACATGAATAACTAAAAATATAAACTCTAAATCGTGACTGTCGATCTGCGCTGTCTACGGCGATACACATGTTTGAACCTCTGGTCGATGTCCACATCATTCTCCCCAGGTGGGAGAAAGCTCGATCCCGTCGAGTAGAAATCTCTGGAGCTCTCGTACATCTCTAGGAGATTTGGATCCAACCTCTGCAGCTCCTCTCGATCTATCCAC
>NW_021475503.1:0-462 GCF_001605985.2 Dendrobium catenatum | reverse complement strand
CATACTCTTTTTGCAAATTTAAAAACTCCAATTTCAAACTAGCATGTATTTTCTTAAGTTTCCTATATGATGCATGAATTTATTCAAAAACTTTAAATAGTTGCTCATATGTTAGTTTACATACCTCTTCTTGGTCACTTTGGCCAAGGTGTTCGTCTGCCATCAAGCATAAGTTTGTAGTCTCCTCTTCAACTTCAATCTTTGAGGAGTCAGATGTAGAATTTGCCTAGAATGACTTTTGGAACCTCTTATTGTCCTTTTTAAACTTGGGTTTATCCTAACCCTTCTCCTTGCTAGGATAAGTCTTTAGAGTAGGACAATCAGATTTAACATTTTCTGACTTTCTGCATTCAAAACAAAGCATATAATTATAATCTTAAAATTTTTATTTTCCTTACCTTTATTCCATTTTTGATGGTTCTTTTGATTCTTCCTTAGAAAGCTTTTAAATTGCCTTATAAT
>NW_021475502.1:0-211 GCF_001605985.2 Dendrobium catenatum | reverse complement strand
ATATTTTTGTACTAAAAATTATTTTAGAAAGTAATAAAAAATTGTTCCAAATAAAATCTTAGATTACTATTTTTTCTACTTAAAAAAAATTTTGATAATGCAGCTTTATAAAATGGTAAGAAAATCATTCCCAAACAGAAATAATAAGAAGTACAAAAAAAAAAGAAAGATTTGTACATACATACCACTTTATAACATGTGTATTACATAT
>NW_021475501.1:0-253 GCF_001605985.2 Dendrobium catenatum | reverse complement strand
ATCAGTCATTCTATGTCCCTATCCACCACATCGGAAGTATTGCCCTGTTCTCCGATAACACTGTCCCAAATGTCTCTTTCCACAACATGTAAAAACATTAATTCTTGCTTTGCTACCTTCCCCACTTTTCTTGCTACGCCCAGAGCGTTTCGCTAATTTATCACTCACCATCTGAGCGACCATATCAGCAAACTTATTCATATTTTTAGATGTGAGTGGGAGGTTAGCAGCAGACTCAACTGTCTTTCCTTTC
>NW_021475500.1:0-205 GCF_001605985.2 Dendrobium catenatum | reverse complement strand
TTCATATCGGAAAAGTTTGATTTCTGTTTTTGTGAGAAAGGTGGCTTGTGGAAGGGATTGGGAGAATTTATAGATAGACTAATTTAATGAATAGTTATAATTATAAATTTTTTTTAACTCAATTTGGTTTGTTGGTTGGAAGCTTTATTTACTAATGAAGAGATCATGAGTTCGAATCTTGCTTTTATGATGTGTGTGTTTTCCC
>NW_021475499.1:0-209 GCF_001605985.2 Dendrobium catenatum | reverse complement strand
GAAATCATATCAAAAGTCAGAACAGATTAAATCAGAATAAATATTTTAGAACAGATCTTCCTTCCAGATTTCAGAACTTCCCCTTATATCTCCCTTGTGCATACAGCACCAGAACTTCCCCTTATAGCTCCCTTGTGCATACAGCACCAGAACTTTCCCTTATAGCTCCTAATTGTGCTCATAGCACCAGAATAGAACGGATATACAGA
>NW_021475498.1:0-255 GCF_001605985.2 Dendrobium catenatum | reverse complement strand
ACAAACAAATCAGTTTTCTAAACTACATTTTGTTTTTGAAAATTTTCTAGAGTGTATTTCAGTATTAGTTACTTTTTTTACTTTTTTTTCATATTGTTTTATCATTCCATGTTTACAATAGCACATGCGGCACCATTGTTATGCGCTAGGACTCTATGAGGACCTTTACACTGTAATTTGTTATTCATCTCTGATAAACAAGGTTGTGCCTTATGCTAAAAAAAACTCTTTAAGTTGGTGTCGTTCCTTGAATGC
>NW_021475497.1:0-284 GCF_001605985.2 Dendrobium catenatum | reverse complement strand
AGGCTCCTTCTAGACTCTAGACCTTGGGAGCCATCTAAGTCCTAGGATTCTTCTAGACCCAGACCCTAGGATCTACTCTAGACCCTAGGATTCTTCCTGACAAATCTAGACCTTAAGATCTATCTAAACCTTATGATATTTCTCGACTCCAGTCTTTAGGATCCTTCCGGATTCTAAAACTTTAGGATCAATCTAAGCCCTAGAACTCTTCTAGATTATAGATCTTAGAGTCTCCTAGATTATAGGACCAATCCAGATTTAAATCAATCCAAACCTCTGATCAA
>NW_021475496.1:0-1207 GCF_001605985.2 Dendrobium catenatum | reverse complement strand
TATTTTTTCTGAGTTAGGCCTTTTGATTTCAAAAGAAGATTTTTCCCTAAAGGAAGTCCGAGCATAGGGTTAATATGATTCGATATTTTATCATTTTTTGGATTTTTGAAGTTGTTAACTCATTAACTTACAAATTTTTAAAATCAATCACATGGAGACTATATCATGTTCATGCCTTGATTAAAAAAAAAATTTATTATGGCTTTTATTTTAGTTTTTGTTATGTTTTTTATTTGTGTTTTGTTGTGTTTCCCTCCTTTTTGTGATGTCAAAAGGGGGAGTAGTCTGCTGTATCTTGTACTTTGAATTCTAGAACTTAGTGCCATCATCAAAAAGGGAGAGATTGTTGCAAATATGAGTTTATGGATTAGACTTTTGATGATAGCAAACATTCATGATTTCCTACGACTTCCTTGCCAACTAACTTTTTAGGTCCACAAGATTGAATGCAACTCAAGCCAGCTCAAGATCGAGTATATTTAGGTTGAGTCAAGTCTGTATTTTTTTCTTTCATGAGTCAATTGTTAAAGTGGTTCCTGATGCTCAGTAACCTTGTACACACACACTTGAGGGATTTTTTGAGTTTTTTTATTTTGAGTACATCGGCCTGGACGATGTTCATATCGGTAGGCCGATCTAATTAAAAACAGAAACCCTAATTAGGGCATCCTAGTTAAGAAGCCATCATTAAGTAAATGATCCTGGACAATCCTTTTATTGGCCATGATGATAGGCTAAAATCAGAAAGAATCAACAGCCATGATCAATTTAGGTATTTTTTATTTTAAAAATATTGGCCAGGATAAACTCAACATCGACCTGGATGATACAGTACAATTATGCCTAAATTAATCTGGCAATTATGAAAAGCAATTAAGGCTTATTGATATGATCACATCGACCAGGCTAATCATAGAATCAGCTAGGATGATGGACTGTATGATTGACATTGGCCAGAATCTATTCAGGGCGATGTTCAAGATGATTTTCCTCAGATTTGAACTAATCATCCAGGACGATATTGTATCGGCTTGGATGATGTAACCAATTTTCTTATGATCATCCCAAATCATCCCGGCTGATTGAGCTTAATTTGTTCTAATCAACCATGACAATATTCCTATCATCCTAGATGATAATGTCGGTTCTTAAAATTCTATTTAAAGGACTCAAATTTTCTCATGCTCAAGACCTTGAGTGCTGCTGT
>NW_021475495.1:0-201 GCF_001605985.2 Dendrobium catenatum | reverse complement strand
GGTTTTGTAGTGGGAAGGTAGAGGAGGCCCTGGAGATTCAAAACGAACTAAGAGTTCGATCTGGGAGGCTAGGGTGAGTGAGAGAGGCTACTTTGATCAATCCCCCTCAAAAGTCACCTTTTCCCCTATTCAAACGGCCTGGGCTGGATTGGATGGCTAGGATCGATGCAGGGGCTCTCCAGATGATGCCACCTGTCCCTG
>NW_021475494.1:0-245 GCF_001605985.2 Dendrobium catenatum | reverse complement strand
GAGTGTGATTGTAATTGATAACTAAGCACACACACACACCGGGGGAGAGTTTAAAATTCATATTTTTAAAATTGATCGTATTGTACGATATTACTTCGTACGGGATGATCTGGTTAGTTATTTTCCTCGTCGAGCAGTTGAATGAACATAAATGAATTTTTTAAAGTATGGATCATATGGGATGATCCCAATTCGTACATGCTTTCATGAGTATGAACATCTCGGGTTCCAAGTCACAGAAAATT
>NW_021475493.1:0-261 GCF_001605985.2 Dendrobium catenatum | reverse complement strand
TTTTCTAAACTTCTCATGGAATGTGTTGTAGGTGTGATATTTTCAATTATTATAAATGGGAGAAATTCTGAGTGGATTGATGCTCATAGTGGCTTTCATCAAGGATGACCACTCTCTTCTTATCTCTTCATTATGTGCTTCCAGTTGGTTTCTAATTCTATTGAGCAGAAGGGACATGATCTTGGAATTAGAGTCTCTCCTAGAGGCCCTAGGATCACACATCTTCTCTATGCAGATGATGTGCTAATCTTTTCTCATGTA
>NW_021475492.1:0-1131 GCF_001605985.2 Dendrobium catenatum | reverse complement strand
GTTAAAGTTATTTTTTATGTCATCCGAATAGTATAAATGCACTCTCCACACTCCCCACACTCTTTTCTCTTCCAAATATCTGATTACTTAAAAAACGACAAGCCAAAAATTCCTAAATATAGTATCTTACTCTCGCTGACCTCCTTTAGACTTTACTCTAAGGAGCACTACAGTCTATATCGAACTCCACATAAATATGATAGAACTCTCAATTAAAACAAACTAAAAATTGTTTATACTAAGTACTTAAATTGACTCAAGCATCATGATGTTATACGTGGTAGTGTCGTGGCATTATAGAATGAACTAATGCCTTATCACTGCTAGGCTTGCTCCATGATGCCGCTGTATTAACATGAGGTATCTATGGCCATACTTGGTGCATCGCTTAGATAATTCAACATGTCTCCATTTTTATCAATTTTTTAACTATGGTGCTACAAACTTTAGTGTTGTGGCACTTGAATAGGAAATCCAGTGTTGTGGCATAATGAAGCTTGATGCTCCGACGCTCAAATTCCCAAGACTCAGGTGTTTCTATATTGATTTATGGTGTTATGGTATTATGAAAAGCTATATTAGTGACCTTGGATCTATTGGGGCATTGAATTAATTTCCTTTTTTCTTGAGGTTCAAGTGCTAAATTTATTGATCTGGCATTGACGTGTTGTAGAAAATGTAACATGCACTAATAATAAGAGTGATGCGCGGGTCCAACACTTGTGATTTTTCTCCATTTCTATGAGCTTTTTTTCACAACGACAACTAAAAATAATATTCTTAATGATATATAAGATAATAAAATACTATTAAATTTACACTTAATAGCACCATGACACTCAAGGCTACATTTCCATAGTGCTCCTCATTAGAGAGCATAGTGGCGCAGCACTGCCCCTAGTATTACAATGCTGCTTACAGCACCATAGCTCTAAATTAATTTAGAAATAGGATAAAGAACTCAATGCCATAAAGAAGCCTACCCAGGCTCTATGACACCCGCATAGGAAAACTTTTAGTTTTTTTATGCATGCACATAAATCATTAAACCCACTTCAGAATAAAATTAAATACTCACTATAAAATAAACACTCACAAACCCATATAAAAGGTATGAATTCAAATATTTTA
>NW_021475491.1:0-1344 GCF_001605985.2 Dendrobium catenatum | reverse complement strand
TTCACCCCCCCCCCCCCTCTTGTCCATCTAGTAATTTCAATAATATTAAGATTATTTATCATCCTCAAAAAGTAAATGTGGTTGGAGATGCTTTGAGTAGAAAGTCTGTAGATGTTGTAGCTAGTTTAATTACTTATGAGTAGACTTTGAATTGAGAGATGGAGATGGAGTTGGAAGTAATATGTTCATATGATGTGCATACATGAATTCTTTCCCATATAATAGTTCAACCATCATTGTAAGAAAGAATTAAGAAAGTTTAGAAGAAGGATGAAAAATATATGAAATTATTAGATCAGGTTCAGTCTAGGAAGACATGTTAACTGCAATTTGATGATGAAACACCATCATCTTTTCATAACACTCAATCAAGCATATGCATGTCTAGAATGGGACTAAAGGGTGCCTCAACTATCTCTCAAACCCTATAAGAAATGATGACACTTCTCCTCAAGGATGCTGACCAACTAGGGAGCATACCTGGTAAGGGCTAAAAATTGTGCCACATACTGCATCACCTTCTTTCTTTCTTATACTAAGCTCAAAAGTGATTCCTATATCTAGAACCTAACATATGGAAGCACAAACAAAGTCCTGAAAGTCTTCGCAAACATTTTCAAAGAAATCTATGCATTTGACCTATAACAACTTGATTTTTTTAAAATGAATTTAAAATAAAAAATTTGTAAGTTTTCTGTACTTCAAAAACTCATTAGTAGGTATGGCTGCTTTGCTCATTCTCCACCAGAAAAGCTCTACACGAGCTGATAATTTCAGTTTCCTCAACCAATTATAAAAGCCCATGTCTACTTCACAATTGCTGTGGTTGTTGTAGTTTTCAAAAGCACAGGCAGTGATAGTTTTACCAGAAAGAAAATAGATCTCTTCCATGTAATCTTCATTAGCATTCCTATCAATCGGGATTTGTAACACCATATTGATGACTTCTTCAGTAAAGAACCATTGCAGCTTCTCCCTTTCCCATAAACCATTCTCTATAATGAAATGGCTTAGCTTAATACCTTCCAGATTTGCACAATCTGCTGTAATTGGCCATTCATTTAAGCTTTTGTCTAATAACCAAATGTCTCTAAGTACATCAATTTTCCTCCCATTTAACACTCTCCACCTCAGAAGAGGCTTTAAGTACTCAGCTCCTTCATTCAAAATCTTCCTAGCAATTGATTTACCATTACCACAATTCCCTTGCCACCAACTGTCACCATATTTTGCAGTCATAACCTGATGTAATAAGGAATTCTGATTTTGAAGTAATCTCCAAGTCATTCTAGCTTTGAAAGGACCAACACTACTAACCGCCGAGTGAAAGTTCAAACCACCTTG
>NW_021475490.1:0-360 GCF_001605985.2 Dendrobium catenatum | reverse complement strand
GGATGTCACTCTAAAGGTTTTATTTATTTGATATCCAAAGCTTGTTTGGATGTCACATTGCTTTCTTTTAGTGGATCTCTAACAAAAAAAAAAAGAAAAAAAAAATTTGCTTGGATGTCACATTAAGATTTTTTTTAACTTAGTGGATCTCCAATAATTTGTTTGGATGTCACACTAAGATTTTTCTTTAGTGGATCTCCAAAATTTTATTTGGATGTCACACTAAGATGTTCATTTAGTGGATCTCTAAAAATTTATTTAGATGTCACACTACGATTTTCTTTTAGTTGATCTCCAAAATTTTTCTTGGATGTCATACTAATATTTTTCTTTAGTGGATCTCCAAAATTTTATTTGGAT
>NW_021475489.1:0-269 GCF_001605985.2 Dendrobium catenatum | reverse complement strand
ATTCACGGAACCAGCAGGAATCGGAAAAGGGGGGACCACAGGAATTAATTCTTGAAGCCAGTCCGTGGAATTAATGCAAAGGCAGCCCAAGAGATAAACTGCAGCAATTCCACCAAGTGAAGAATATGAAAGAATATGTTCCACTCACCATGTCTAGCTCCCAAACATTAATTTCATAACTAAATATTAGCTCATAATAAGTTAATCTTTCACTAGACATTAATGAGCTAGGGAAGTCAAAATCAAATATTTTTGTCAGGGAAAGAACA
>NW_021475488.1:0-237 GCF_001605985.2 Dendrobium catenatum | reverse complement strand
TCATGGATACCCAAAGCAAAGGCAAAGATTTTCATTTTATGCAAATGGACAACTCATGAATGATCCCCATATTCTTTTATTTACTTGTACTACACATGTTTTTCATTTACATGCAAATGACATGAGCATAGCAAGCATACACATTCATATGGAAACATACACTTGTTTAATTCATGAATGATTTATTTAAAGCATTTCTTTGGTTATATAAATATTAAATGTATGTGCATGTTGACG
>NW_021475487.1:0-277 GCF_001605985.2 Dendrobium catenatum | reverse complement strand
AAATTTTTAAGTTAAGAAAGATGATGGTGATTTTTTGTCATTTATTTTTGTTGATTAGATAGATAATTCAATGGGTGATGTTAAGTTATCTTTTATTTCATGCTTATGTTGGTGTCATTTACTTCTTATCAATAAGTTATTGAACTGGCACACAATATATGTAAAAGCTTCTACCCAAAATTTCATTGTTGTTCTTTAGTTTTGAGCATATTTTTTTCCTTTTTAAAAGATAATTCTATTTTTTTTTCTTTCTATTACGCTATTCTTTTAATGGTAG
>NW_021475486.1:0-339 GCF_001605985.2 Dendrobium catenatum | reverse complement strand
CCTAACAAGAAAGAGAAATTAATAATATGCTTATGCTAACTCTCGGCGATCCCGAGCTTACATCTTTGATAGTTAGAGTTACTAT
The DNA here is from genome assembly GCF_001605985.2 of Dendrobium catenatum. Taxonomy (NCBI): domain Eukaryota; kingdom Viridiplantae; phylum Streptophyta; class Magnoliopsida; order Asparagales; family Orchidaceae; genus Dendrobium; species Dendrobium catenatum. Next base: position 254 of record NW_021475486.1, on the reverse strand, counting down.
GTGAGCCTAAATCTTTTTATTAAAATTACAAGTAGAAGAATTTTAAGCGTACCCTTACGAAAAAAAAGCGCTCCAATTCGTATCCAGGCTAAAATAAAACATGACATGCAATGGCCCTAAAAAAAGCTACTACACAAACAATGTAAACAATCATTTTAATTAATCCATAATATATTATCCAATGTGTAATGTTCATATAATTATACCCAGAATCTTCGAAAAGTAAAGTGGCAGGGCACCACTGACAACAAACC
>NW_021475485.1:0-507 GCF_001605985.2 Dendrobium catenatum | reverse complement strand
TCGGTTTCCGAATGTAGCCATCTACGTTAATAAAAAAGTTGTTTAAACTTATGATTTTGAAACAAAGCTCTGATACCACTTGTTGAGTCTAGTAAACAGGTTGTTAGACCTGAGTTAATGTCCCAAGGCTACCAAGAGGGGGGGGTGAATTGGTAGTTTAAAAATTTAAACCCTCTTTAAAAATGTGTTGAACCGAAATGAAAATTTTTATTACATTTTTATAGAAAACATTTTTCAACCACAGAGTTTTTTAAACCAAAAATAAAATGCGGAAAAATAAAAATAGTAAAGTAAATGACACCAGATTTATAGTGGTTCGGTCTAAACCAGACCTACATCCACTCCCCAGAGTAACCCTCTGACTATTGCACTAATTCCAATAGTGACTCTCCTTTTGCACCCATAGAAAGGCGGAGAAGCCTTTACAAAACACTCTTTTCACCACTACACGGTGCGACAGAGAAGCGTCATCCTTTTACACAATCCCTAGTGTTGGCAGAGAACCGT
>NW_021475484.1:0-299 GCF_001605985.2 Dendrobium catenatum | reverse complement strand
TGCTTTGAGCAGGAAATCCTCTGGATTATCAGGTATTTAGCTCACTTCTGATGAATTTTTGATTCGTGATATGGAACGGTTGCAGTTGGAGGTGATTTCCTCCAGAGGTTCGGATTCTGGAGTTTTGACTCAGTTGAGTATTCAATCTTCGTTGGAAGAAAGGATTCGGGAAGCTCAGAAGTTAGATTCTAATTATTTGACGTTGATTGCTCAGATTGATTCTGGTAAGAAGCCTGAACTCTGAATTTCTGATTATGGTATCATTTTCTGCAAGAACAGGTTGTGGATTTCTGTGTTTG
>NW_021475483.1:0-291 GCF_001605985.2 Dendrobium catenatum | reverse complement strand
CGTTTCAAAGCCCATGGCCTTTCGCTCAATGGGGGATCGATATAATGGGACCTTTTCCAATAGCTACCGGACAGCGAAAATTTATCATCTTGGCAGTGGACTACTTCACAAAGTGGGTGGAGGCCGAAGCCCTTGCAAAAATTACAGAAGCAAATGCAAAATAATTTGTATGGAAGAATATTATTTGTCGTTTTGGCATTCCGGCGAAAATCATCACTGACAATAAAACCCAATTCACTGGAAAAATTTTACAACATTTTGCAAAGACCTCCATATACAGCTGGTGCATAC
>NW_021475482.1:0-317 GCF_001605985.2 Dendrobium catenatum | reverse complement strand
AAATCAACAATAGTTTGGGATTGATTCATTTGATGCTACTCAGGCATAATCCTTCATCAATTATGGAGGACTTAAATTAGCATTGACTGTCGATGTCCCTTATATTGTTACAAGAGATGAACTATGAAACATTATACAGAAAGAATTCCCTTTGACTAAAAAGAACTAACTTATCTTTTCATACCATGAGTATTCACCTTTAAATGATACAATTCTCCGGCGTCACATTCCAATGGCATTTAAGTTGCATGCAATTAATCCATATAATGAGACTTCAAAAGATCATTTAGTGCCCATCAAAAGATCATCAAAGTTCC
>NW_021475481.1:0-635 GCF_001605985.2 Dendrobium catenatum | reverse complement strand
GTTCGTCCTGGATGATACACGTGGCAGTGATTTAAAACATTTTAACTTTGGCTAGTACGATTAATTATTGTGCATCATCCTGGACGATACACCTAATCGGCCCGGACGATCTGTTTTTCAACGGTCGTCCGGATTGACTCCTCGGGACGATCGCTTGTGTCTAATCGGCCTGGCCGATATCTGATAGGCCCGAAGGATCGGACCACCTTTTTGACCAATCGGCCTGTACGCAATTATTAAGCCATATCGGCCTGGACGATTTTGCGATCGACCAGGATGATATGGCCGTTTATTTAAATTCTGGTCATTCCAGCCATGGTTTTTCACTTTCCACCCTTTCTCCTCTTGTGTTTTCTTGCTAACTCCTCTCTATGGCTGGTGGGAAACGTGTTCGACAAACTTGTAGGAGTTCTTCGAGGGCTAGGATTGACCCTCGTTTCAGGGAAGCAGAAGATGAAGCCGCCACCATCGTTACAAAGAGTGTGGGATAACTGTCTCCAGAATCATCAATCCTGCCCACATCTCATACCCGGTAATGGATCTTTTCGCTCGCACCTCCCTTTGTTTCATCCTGTCTCTTGCTTTCCCCTTCAATATAGAGTTTCTTCGAGAATTTTTCGCAAACCTTCGCATTA
>NW_021475480.1:0-307 GCF_001605985.2 Dendrobium catenatum | reverse complement strand
AATTGAGATGGCCATTATTGTAGCAATACCAAATCGGTCTATGTCTGTTGAAGAATATTTCAACTGAACCTAGAGCCCAACGTAAAACCTGGCTAAGTTATCATAGAGATTTATAGGAGCTGGCCATTTCAATGTTGGCCTTTCTGACATGCAGTAAACATACCTCCTTCCACAGCATCTTGAAGCCTGTCAAGATAACCTTTGTGGTTGAGCTGTAGATCCATCCCAGCTGCAAATTTCAGTAAAAGTTATAATATTTATTAACAACTCTTTAGAAAAATTAAGATCTATACTACACATTTCTATT
>NW_021475479.1:0-658 GCF_001605985.2 Dendrobium catenatum | reverse complement strand
GTTGCTCTAGTTAGAAAAATTGCTCATCTCAAAGTAGTTATTGGTATTCTACTTCTGATTTTGATGATTTTACTTGTTTTGCTTATTTTGTATTTTTTTAAGTTAATGTGAGCGGAATATATAAAAGTTGTAATATCTTAAATTTTTACAAACTTCTATCGTATAATTTTTAATATGTTATATCCTTAATCAATTTGACTTAAATAAACTAAATTTTTACGGTATAAATTGATAGTTATAATTTTTTGAAGTTAATGGATATTATATACATTCCTCAACATTTCATAGATTATTATATTTCATACATAATATTCACTTGCCTAGAGTATATGATATGATTGATCTATGATAAATATGATATTTGTATTTAAACAAGGAATGTTAGGCATGAATACCATAAGTAATATGGGTTGACTATTAAAATAATAATACCTTATATAGGAGGGTGGACCGAAATGCTTTCCTTAGAATAAAGATTTGTGGTATAATATTGAATGCTAGTTGTAACTAATTGAGTGATTATGCCGACGTGTAAAGAGTGATGACTCTTTATTGATTCATTGAAAATCATCTGTTAAAGAAGATTAATAACAATAATTAAAAGATGTGATTGATAAATACTGATGATTTATATGAAAGATGAAAGGATGAAAACACC
>NW_021475478.1:0-317 GCF_001605985.2 Dendrobium catenatum | reverse complement strand
TGATCTAGACATCCAGTACTGTCCAGGAAAGGCTAATTTTGTAGCTGATGCATTGAGCAGAAAGAACCAAACACAGTTGAATTTGTTGACTAGTGAGGAAAAATTGATTAAAGAAATGGAAGCCTTACAATTAGAAGTTAGAATGCAAGGAAAAAAGAATATATTGAGCATTAATCAAATAATAGTGCAATTATCTTTGGAGGAAAGAATTAAGGAAGCTCAGAAGAAAAACAATGATTGTCAGAAGTTTATGGATCAAGCTCAAGAAGGATTAAAGAAAGAACTCAGTGTTGATGAACAAGGAAGACTCAGGTACA
>NW_021475477.1:0-247 GCF_001605985.2 Dendrobium catenatum | reverse complement strand
TAGAATGGTTCTGTAAAACCCTTAAAAAGCTGATTTTTTTTAGTGCAGTTCGTCCGTACGAACTGGATTTAGTACGGGATGAACTGAAGAAATTTGTGAAGAAATCTGTCATTTTTGTCTGTACGAACCTAGAGCGTCGGGACGATCCCTTAGGACGAAATCTGTCCAGAGAGCAAGTCGCCCGGGATGAATTTTAATTTCATCTGTACTAAATTTGTCCAGAGAACACATCGTACCGGGACGAATT
>NW_021475476.1:0-282 GCF_001605985.2 Dendrobium catenatum | reverse complement strand
ACAATGATTTTTTTATTTTATTTATTTATTTATTTATTTATTTTGAGATTGAAGAGTATCCAAATTATATATTTGTTAGTTGCTACTTGCTAGTGCGGCCGAGCTCATATTGATGACAATGAGAAAAAGTACTTCAGCCCCTCAATTATTGATCTATTTACAAATTAATAAATGATACTTCTACTTACACCTACTTTTTTAAAATATTACTATCAATTAAAATCATTTGCAATGGTGACTAAATTTGACTTATTTAGTCATATTTTTCATAGGAAGAATTTT
>NW_021475475.1:0-231 GCF_001605985.2 Dendrobium catenatum | reverse complement strand
TGATCAGATCCAAAATCTTGCTAAAATTTACCTACACTAGTAATGTGTGACAAACAAAACTGTTAGTACTTGAATTTCATCATAATTTCTTTACTAATTATGGGCTTCAATAATTCATCCCGGCCTCCGCCCACTTTTCTTTTTTATGCAGCGAGGGAGTTTTAACTGATAAGTTCCAAGGTAAATTTTGGAAGGCAAATGGGTTTGTAGATAAGACATTACCCAAAGATT
>NW_021475474.1:0-298 GCF_001605985.2 Dendrobium catenatum | reverse complement strand
TCTTTGTACTCCTTTCCTTCAAACTCCTTGGATTCTTTGCAACAAACTACCCAAATGGATAAGAGGGCACCTACCCCTTAAGGGGAAGGCCACTCTTTCCTCTTTGGGTATAAGAGAAGTGTCATCCAAATTTGGATTTCCAAATGGAAGAAGGAATTCTTCCCAAAAGGGCATCCTTTCCTCTATGGAATCCAAGCTTTGGATCTATGTATTCCATCTCAAAATTAACTTTCACAACACTTGATAATTATACAAATTATGTTTACATCAAAAATAAAATCTAGATTCACCTGCAGGG
>NW_021475473.1:0-1136 GCF_001605985.2 Dendrobium catenatum | reverse complement strand
GACGCTCAGTTTGACTGTAAGCCCGCTGAAATCGGAGTTCATATGCTCCCGAAATTAATTTTCGGAAGTTTCCAATTTGATTTTGCATCGAGATTCGTGCCCGATCAAGATAATTTTTTGAGGATGTATCATTAATATATGTTAACTAAAAGAAATTTTACATATTGATTAAATCGAACATGAATTGAACATAGCTCGTTAATGTTAAATTTTACATATTTATTTGTTTGTTCAATAGATTGCTTGCTAAATATGTTCACGAACATAAATCATTAAGGCTTGTTTGTTTAAAGCTCGATAAGCACTAAACGAACCAAACAATCAAACATGAACACCCTTAAATTAAACGAACCAAACATGGATGCAAACAATAAAGCTCGAATCAAACATGAACCGAACTTGAGCAAGCTAATAATAAATGAACTCAAACATGAACACTCACATACTCGGCTCGGCCTGGTTCGTTTGCAGCCCTAGTCACAAGTCTCCTTGATAGCCAAGTATTTGCTTGACACTTTATATTCAAACATTTATATTTTAGAGGTCCTCGCCTTTCTTAAAGTGGCCAGCACCTCCCCAAGGAGGCAAGGATGACAAGCAAGCTAAGTGTTTCATAATAGTTTCTCAATAACTAATACAACAGTACTTGTGGTTGAACTCTTAGTTGGTATTATGCCAATATAGCTAACAAAGTCAATTTATGATCAGCTAAGTTTTATTGTTGGTTATGGTGGTTGGTAGCTTAAATTTGGCCGATCTAATCTCAATGATAAATTTATTGTTACTCATCAATAGCACTAAAAAACTGTTTTTAATAAGCAGTAGAAAGTTGTCTCAAATAAAATCTAAGTTGTGATAATATATTTCTAGATTGTAAAGTTATTCCGAATGAAAATGTATGTACCCAACATCGATTATTAGTTTTAGACTTTAAAATAAAGGGGCAGATAAAAAAAAATAAAGTAAAACGATATTCTAGGATTATATGGGGGCATTTAAAGAATATTAACAAAAATATTTTTGAGAGTAAGGTTTTATATCTTAAAGATTTTATCTGTGCATGAGGATGCTAATATTATGTGGGAAAAAGTGGCTAGTTATATTAAGAATATTGCAAAAGATGTGCTTGGAGTATC
>NW_021475472.1:0-275 GCF_001605985.2 Dendrobium catenatum | reverse complement strand
TAAGTGAATCATGCTCTGACTTGTCAAATCTTTCTTACATTTCTTTGACTTGTGACATCATAGTTGTCAACTGATTCTCTAAATCTTTAATGTGCTCCTCACCCCTAGCCCTTACAGACTCATTTGAATCGGACCCAGCAACCTATGGGTCATCATCTCTAGCAAGCCGATGCCTACCAGGTTCGGCCTCCTGGTTGGAACCTCTAGTTTCGACCATGGAGATGCTACCAACATAATTATCTTCCTCTCCAAGGAGGTCATCCAGGTCTGGATCA
>NW_021475471.1:0-278 GCF_001605985.2 Dendrobium catenatum | reverse complement strand
ACAAAACATATTACATCACTAACTTCACAAAAAAAAAATCATATCTCAAACATGCTTGCAGTCTAGAACTGAAGAAGGTGCATGAAAAAAAAGGATGAAAAAACTTCTATAATTGAAAGGTCGTGTAAATGTTCATAAAGGGTTTCAATTTAGTTTCTAAAAAAGGGATAGTATTTTGATCTGACATAAACTTTTTAGTATATATTTTTTCAAAAAAATAATGACATACGTATTTGTTTTTAAATTTTGAGTAATATGTGGCTCATAAAGTCAAATTT
>NW_021475470.1:0-270 GCF_001605985.2 Dendrobium catenatum | reverse complement strand
CGACCGGTTCCATTCATCGTAGTTCATGCAAATAAACCAGAAAAATAGAGAATTAGAAAACACATTTAATAATTAATAATAAAATAATTGAAATTTACTGAAAATAAAAGACGTACCTTTCTTCGGGCTTGAACACTGGTTCTGTTGCTTGCTTCTTGGAACCTTTTCTTTCAGAAGTATACTTTATATCTTTCAAACATTCACTTACATTTTTCCAAACTTACACAATTTTCATAAAATAAACACTTTACCTTTCACATTTACATATTT
>NW_021475469.1:0-310 GCF_001605985.2 Dendrobium catenatum | reverse complement strand
ATAAATGGTCTCCAAATATGAAATTCTTATAGCCAAATTGCATGGCTTGACAAGATGAATTCAACAAGCCCATGATCTCTGAATTAAGACATCATTAAGACCCTTAAATGTCTAACAAACGGTGTAAAATTAATGGATCCAATATCGGCCGTCAATCCGGCCACTTCTTATTTACCCCTAATCACTCACCTATTTACAAGCCAAGTAACTCCATAATATATATAAATAGACTCCTCATTTCTCATGAGAGGGGACCCAAGCAAGAAGAGAAGAAGAAGAAGAAGAAGAAGAGAAGAAGAAGAAGAGATGA
>NW_021475468.1:0-293 GCF_001605985.2 Dendrobium catenatum | reverse complement strand
CCCAAAATCTTCTTCATGTAAATAGCGGTGGTATATTTATAAATCTTTCAGAGTGACATATTCTATAAATATAGGAAAAAAAAAGTCTAGAAGACTCCATCAGACGCATTATCATGATTCATCTCATCAAGACGCTCGATTTGACCATAAGAATGTCAAATTTAGATGTCATTTCTTCGTCCAACTAATCTTCGATCTAAGCTTACATCCATATTTGGCTATAAATTTGATGTAATCAGAATTTTTTTTTTATGTAATCAGAATTTGAATAAACATAAATTTAATTCTAAAAG
>NW_021475467.1:0-279 GCF_001605985.2 Dendrobium catenatum | reverse complement strand
TATTGTGATTGACTATAACTTTGATGATTCTAACTTAGAAGGTTTGAAAAGGCAATGGTGAATAATGACGAGAAGAAGTTGTTTGATTTTGATCCCAATAACATAGAATGTGATGAATACTTCATTAACAATCACATTCCAGGTGTAATCAATTATTTTCTTAGGTAGAATATTGAAATTTGATATTAGGCTGTTCATACAGCCTTAATTTGTTGGAGCGCATAAGCATAAAATGATTGATTCTTGCATTTGATTGTAATATTTGTTGAGCTCTCCTAG
>NW_021475466.1:0-245 GCF_001605985.2 Dendrobium catenatum | reverse complement strand
TTAACCACTAACTAAGTATATTTGTTTTCATTAAACTAAATTTGTTTAAGAAAATAAAAATTTGGAATAAATTTAACAATCTAATAAATACAAAATAAAATTGCTGGCATATTTTCACTGGAATGCCAAATTCTGGTTTCTAATAAACTGGAAAACCAAATTCTGATTTCTCAATAAACCTAATTTTTTTAATTAAACTGTTATAATCCGTTATATTATTAATTTCATGAAATTTTGTGCATCTT
>NW_021475465.1:0-216 GCF_001605985.2 Dendrobium catenatum | reverse complement strand
TCATGCACCAACGTCGAGGATGGGAGGAGAGGTTGTCATCTTCTTCTCTTGGCGTCGAGTATCAAGAATCAACTAGGGTTTACCAAGAGAGGGAATGCAAGAGAGACGGGGCAGCCAAGGTAGGGAGAAGGGGAGGGGCGGTTTGAGCTAGGTGGGGCTTGGTGTGAGGATTAAAAATCTGAAATTAGATTTCAAGTTAAGTGGAATTGGAGGGAA
>NW_021475464.1:0-575 GCF_001605985.2 Dendrobium catenatum | reverse complement strand
CCAGGACGATCTGGTCTCTGTAAAATTTTCGTCCAGACGAAATTAATTATCGTATATGACAATTGGTCCTCTGTTAAATTTTCGTCCAGACGAAATTAATTATCGTCCAAGAAAATCTGGTCTCTGTAAAATTTTTATCCAGACGAAATTAATTATCATACATGACGATTGGTCCTTTGTAAAATTTTTGTCCAGACAAACAAATTTTCGTCCAAACGATTAACCGACTTAGAACGATTTTCAGCAGTTTCTAGAACCGGCCTTGTAATAACCGTTCGTACCGGATGAATATAGTTCGTACGGGATGATCATCTGTACGAAGACATTTCATACACATATACAAATAGGGTTGTTTCAAATTGTTTAAGTAAAATTTTCCAGGACGATCCACGATCGTACGGGATAATCCACTGCGTACAGAATTGAAAACTTGTAGTTTTTGGGTGGTTTTTCTTGTCTTTTGTGTATATAGTCAAAATTAGACTGCCATCCAATCTTTTTGTCATTTGATCTTCGTGACTCTTGAGAGAATAGCCAATGAGAGAGTGAAAGAGAGCATTCAAGGGAGGATTCAT
>NW_021475463.1:0-332 GCF_001605985.2 Dendrobium catenatum | reverse complement strand
AATTATTTTGAAAACTATTTTGAAATTATATATATATATCCATAGCTTTTGAGAGATTTATTGAAATTCTAAGCATGGATTAAGTCTATTTGAAAAGAATTAATGGGGATGATTAGTGAATATATAATTATTGATTGATTGCTAACTAATCTTCTAATCTTATCTTAATTATATGTCTTTTGTTTTAGTCTTTGCATGCTTAGGAAGCACACACCACTTAGCCTAGGCTCTCCTAGTTTAAAGGACTTGATTTTATGTGTTTATTTCATGCTTATCTAAGGGTTAGAGACTTAGATTAAACCCATTTTAACCTAGTGTCATTAAGGATAAAA
>NW_021475462.1:0-286 GCF_001605985.2 Dendrobium catenatum | reverse complement strand
CTTAAACATAAAATTTTCTCCTAAAATGTAAAGCCTAACATAGGGTAGACTGAGGTCACCTCTGAGTTTATCAGAATCCGGCTCCTCCTACTTTTCCTCCTTTGACTCGCTAATAAATGTTCAACATTGAGCTGTCTCCTTGAAAATTCCTACTTCTGTTTTCTTGTCTTTTACTTTGTAATCAGAAGGGTATGAAATCACTGCTTTAATCGAGAGTTTTCTTTGGAGTATCCCTCCTAAGATGTAATAAACTATAGGAGCTTGCTCCTATAGGGATTTGAGAACT
>NW_021475461.1:0-362 GCF_001605985.2 Dendrobium catenatum | reverse complement strand
GGGGAGGGGAGGTCGGGAGGCTGCCAAAATTTCCTCAAAATTTTGATACTTAGTCAAATTTTCTACAAGCAACATACATCTTTAACAATTATCTACAATAAATCTTTAACAATTAGAGCTTCAGAAGATCAATTTTAGGACCCGACAGCATTCCGAAGACCCTGGCCGTCGATTCGCTCTGGCTTAGCGGACTTGCAAGTGATAATGCGCTCCTTACCTCTCGGTGCAAGGGAGGGGATGTTGGAAGGCTGTCGAAATTTCCTCAAAAATCCAGGACTTAGCCAAATTTCTGAAATGCAATCTTCGACATAATTCGACAACCAATCATCGCTAATCAAAGCTTCTGAAGATGAAATCTCCTC
>NW_021475460.1:0-283 GCF_001605985.2 Dendrobium catenatum | reverse complement strand
ATTGTGGCATCAGTTTGGGGCATTGCGCCGCTTAAACTTATATATTGATCCATTGTGACGTCATATCTAGACCGCTGCAGTGCTCCGCTCCCTGTCATTCAATATTGGGACGCTCGGGTACATAGTGCCAGATAGCACGGGTGCTTAGCGCCGATGCGTTGTATGAAAAAAAAAAAAATTTAATGTTGCCCAAGCATGGGGTAAACCCCTCGTAGCCCCCATCAAGCCGAGGCAACAGAATAACCCGTTTGATCAACACAATTAGATTTCACATATAACAACT
>NW_021475459.1:0-258 GCF_001605985.2 Dendrobium catenatum | reverse complement strand
AAAATGCAATAAGAAAGAATAAACCAAATTTTATAGTGGTTTGGTCAACTTGACCTATATCCACTCCCCGGAGACTCTCCTCCAGGTATTGCACTAAACTTAGTGTCTCTACTTTTTCTCTCACAGTTAGGCAAAAAAACTCGTACAACAACTCCTTTCTACTGACCCCGGTTAGGTAGAAAACCAACTCCTTTCACTTCCTCCTAAAGTAAAAAAAAAAACAACTCCTTTCGCTTCCTCCTAAAGTAGGCAAAGAAT
>NW_021475458.1:0-312 GCF_001605985.2 Dendrobium catenatum | reverse complement strand
ATAAGTATATAAATTATATTTGAGGATTATGAATGTGTAAGGGTTGACCATAACATGGATAGAAGTTGTTTAAAATGATTTGCGAAGACTAGATTTGATGCTTCAAGCAACACTCAATTGGAGTGAATACAAAATGCTTATTTATAGATAATTAGAATAAAGCTCTAATAATATTAAGGTGCATCTATGGAAAGCTTGAGTGGGATAAATTAAGAAATGCTTGTATTAACATAATGGATATCTATTCAAGTTAAGGTTATTGAAAATAAACTTGCGTAGTTAGGAATGTACAATAAAAGATATAAAATATAT
>NW_021475457.1:0-272 GCF_001605985.2 Dendrobium catenatum | reverse complement strand
TCCTTAATTATGAGCTTTATCTTTTCTTCAGGGACACATAATCTCATAATTTGATTGTTGATTGATTTAAATAAATAATGTTTATCCAAAAAAAAAAGTTGGTATAATGTATAAACTTCTTCTTTTGAATTGGTGATAAATCATAAGGATGTATACCACTAACAATAGAATTAGCAATGTCAGCATACCAAAGTGATTTGTTCAAATGAAGAGCAAATAATTGTTCATCAAAAATTTTTTTTTTATTAATTTCACCTTCATAAGATGCATGC
>NW_021475456.1:0-328 GCF_001605985.2 Dendrobium catenatum | reverse complement strand
AGAAATCCTTTTCCTGGAGTTAGATGTTTTTCATGTGACATGCTAGGACACATCTCACACACTTGGACTATTCACGGTACTACACACTGGGTGTGGAGACCAAAATTACATAATTCACAGCATAACACACATGCATTACACTCTACTTTTTATGAGAAGGGATCCAAACCTATTTAGGTTCCTAAGTCTGACAGCTGTTAATGCTTACAAGATTGCTCTCACTAAAGCCCTTGTAAGGGCATAGGATACTTGGACAAACGGAGGCTCGCAACTCATAATTGCTTAAATTTACTGCTTAACAAATTCTTGAATTGCATCTTGAGTATTG
>NW_021475455.1:0-390 GCF_001605985.2 Dendrobium catenatum | reverse complement strand
TCTCTGAAATTGGTCATGTTGATCATAAAAGAAAGAAAAACATAGCCTTAGGACATCTGATTGCTTATATTTTAAGTGTAATTTAATTCATCTTGAACAAGAGTTTGAAGAACCTCTCTATTGCAACGACGCATCCTTTAGGGCTATCTTCAATAAGGACGAGCCCAGTCGAACTCAAGTAGTTCTGAGTGAAACAGAAGAAGAAGCTGGATCTTCACATACTGCTGAACCAAATTATCAGGATTTGGTTCAAAGATTTAAAAATTTAGAGGCTCATTTTGATCAAAGGTTTGATCAAATAGAAACTCACTTGCAGTAGCAAGATTTTCAGCACAATCAGGATATGAGATTTATGCGTGAATAAATAAATGCCATTAATTCCAACATGTT
>NW_021475454.1:0-211 GCF_001605985.2 Dendrobium catenatum | reverse complement strand
GGGGAAGTGTACAAGTGTGAGGGAGGAGGGATTCGAGCATCAAAGTTCCTCGGAGGGCGAACTGACTCTCTACCTCGACCTCTACCACGCAATCCTCTACCTCTACCAGGGGGAACATCGCGCCTGAGTACAAATCGTAAAGATTCATCCAAGTCTTCAGTGGAAACATCTGCTCCAATCCCAACCTGTGATGGACCCTGTGCTAGTGATT
>NW_021475453.1:0-295 GCF_001605985.2 Dendrobium catenatum | reverse complement strand
CCCCAAATAAATATTTAAAATTTCATCAAGATACAGCTAGATGATAAAAAAATCTTGAGCATATACTATCCGCTAGCATCAATCTACAACGACAAGATATCAACCATCTATGGATATATCTAAAAGAGTCAAGAAAAATGAAAATCTTAGTGTGACATTCAAATAAAATTTTAGAGATCCACTAAATGAAAGCCCTTGTGTGACATCTAGACTAAATATCTAGAGATCCACATGGTCAATTAGCATACAACAAACGTGATTCGCTCCAGACGCCTAACATATTTGTTGGGGGGGG
>NW_021475452.1:0-230 GCF_001605985.2 Dendrobium catenatum | reverse complement strand
ATTTCAGAGGTCTAACTAGATACATATAGTGCCTTTCTGTGGAAGCCGAATCACTTGACTGAATTCTATTACATAAGTAGTTTTAGCATATCACATAAGATATTGTGCAAAAGTAAACCTGGCCTCTTAGTTAGCATGTGAACACATTTTTTTGAACATCTGGGCTTGGCCATGATCGGTTTCTTTTTCTTCTACAAGTTTAATCAAATCAACAATCCACATTTGTTTAA
>NW_021475451.1:0-235 GCF_001605985.2 Dendrobium catenatum | reverse complement strand
TAATAGGTCGGCCTTGGGGAGTTAAATCAGGGAAAAATGTTTAAAAGGCTGATTAGGACCTTTTAAAAGGGTCTAAACCCTTGGTTTGACTAAATCGACCAGTCAACTGGTCAATGAGGCTGATGTGGCATCCAAGCAGGTCATGGAGCCTTTCCAAATGGCTGGATGGGTGTGGCTTGAGCTAGGTTCAACGGGTTGAAGGGTTTGACCATACAAATGGTCCTTTAAGCTTTGA
>NW_021475450.1:0-252 GCF_001605985.2 Dendrobium catenatum | reverse complement strand
TAGAGGTAAGAAATTGGGCATTCTTGGTGGTAGTATTAGAGCCACTTCATTATTTATCTCATGAAATGATTGGTGAAATTGAAGCTCAAGACTGGTTTGTTGATTGGTTGAAGGTGGAGAAGCTTGAAAAGGATAGAACTTGTGGAGGTGTCAAGAACATATTTTATTTCTTGGTAGATTACTCTTGCTTACTTTTTATTTATATTATTTTGTTTAGCATTCTTGTTTTTTCTAGATTTATTTAAAGTATAG
>NW_021475449.1:0-268 GCF_001605985.2 Dendrobium catenatum | reverse complement strand
AATATCACTTGAGCAAAGAAATACAAAATAAGAAAAACTTCTAAATTGCAATAATAATATTAACTTTTATGTAGTCTAAATGAATAGACATGAAATTAAAAATTCTAATTATAACAAGTTATAAATAAACTTTAAATTTAGAAAGACTAGATTTTCTAATATAATTAATCTCAAATCATAATCTAATTTAAGCACAATTAAGATTAAAAAGACTAATAAAATTCATAAGATCTAAACACATTTCAAAAATAATTTAAAATTAAATCAA
>NW_021475448.1:0-1287 GCF_001605985.2 Dendrobium catenatum | reverse complement strand
AACCAAATTGAGTAGAGGTAAACAAGTGCATTACCTAAAAGGTCAATTGATCCTATAGGAGAACTCTAGATGGGGTGATTTTTGTAGACACAAATCTAGCAAATGATTCTTCATTGGCTCTAGAAAGGAAATTTTCAGATGTATTTCTTGGAGGACCCTTAGTCAAAGACTTTTGGCGCTTACTAGAACTTGCCATTTGAAAGATCTCGAGAGAAGAAAGGTTTGAAAGAGGTGTGTGAAAGTGACTATTTAGTAAAAGTTGCCATTAATTTAAAGAAGAATGACTGTTCGTACCAGACAAAATTTTTGTTCGTCCCGTACGAATTCGATTCGTCCCGTACGAAAATATTTCAGATGGACGAACGAGTTTAAAAAATAACAGCTTTTCATAAACACACAAATTTCGATGCGTCCTTTCGTACAGACTTTTGACCAAGACGATCGTACAGACGAACACGTGTTCGTACAGATGATAAAAAATTTAACTCATTTTAATGGCAGTTGAAAACCATCCCCCGCCATGAACCGACATGTGTTTGTCTGGATGAACCAAAGGTTTGTATGGATGAAGTTCATAATAAAAACTGTCTTATCCATTCAACTATTGCATTCAATCGTCCCATCGTTTGAAAAATATTTCATCCCGGACGATCGTAATGATCAAGCAAATGAACTACATTAAAAACTGCTCTTAAGACGGTTCGAAATCATGCAGTTTGTCATTTTACGCACATCATCCCGTACGAAAAATTTTCATCCCGGACGATGATGACCACTAATTTTCATTTTCACACTCAAAACAAAAACGAATAAAAATAAACAAGACACACTTAAATAGACACCAAAAATAAACAAAACAACAAAACAAAACAAAACAATGAACACAAAAATAAAAACAAAATATCAATTTTGCAGAAAAAATATTTTTATCTAAGAATTTAAATCAATCACTCCAAGCCTAGTTCTTAATGTACTGAAAGTATCAAAGGCTAAAAGGGTTGTAAAAATGTCTGCAAATTGATTTTCTGTTGAAACATGGTTAAGTTCAATTTCTCCCATGGATACATGATCCTTTATGAAATGATGACTTATGTCAACGTGTTTGGTTCTTGAATGTTGAATAGGATTTTTTGAAATGCAAATAGCACTACTATTATCACAATAAATTGGCATAGTGCCTATAGTTAATCCTAAATCAATCAACTGTTGTTTTAACCAAAGTACTTGTACCACACAACTTCCTAGTGCATTGTATTCTGCTTCTACAGTAGTTAGGGCCACTGAATT
>NW_021475447.1:0-1145 GCF_001605985.2 Dendrobium catenatum | reverse complement strand
AACCAGCAAGAGATGGAAATACAGAGAGAAAAGATCAAACCTGATCCACAAACCGCGTCAATGACACCATTAAAATCCCCTTCCATGAATCGATCAAAGCATTCTTCAATCGATCAACTCAAATGGGCGCCGAGCTACTTCATTCGAGCAGGCATACACGCCGGACTCCGTCGAGAAAAAGTTCCCGAAACCTCCGTCGCCGCCATGCGCCGATCTGTACGTCTCCCCCGATTCGAGAGTTCTATTCCGGATCGGGATTTGCGTCATCCGCTCCGGCACCGAGCGAGCTGCCGATGCCGAGATTGATACTACCCCGATCGAATAGGTTTGCCGGCAACGCATTTGGTAGTCGACGCATTTGGAAAGCTTAAGCAGGAGAAGGAATTGAAGGCTCCCGATAGTGATTTTCAAGAGCGGGCGGGGGAAGGCGATTATGGAGAATTGGGGAGAAAACGAGCAGCAGGGTTGCGGGGTTCTGATCAAAGTGTAGAGAGATTAAAGAGATGATCAATTTGTAATTAGCGTCATTAGGAGAATTGTAGGCCTGTTAAATTGTTCTAAGGCCTCCTATATGTTCATTATATGTATTTAGGGGTTCTTGATTTGGTAAAATGCTTAGGCTCAGATTAAGCTGTATTTAGGGGTTCTTGATTTGGTAAAATGCTTAAGCTCCAATTAAGCAAAATTAAAATGTATACCATTTTATTAACCTTTTATTAATTGCAAATGCTGATTTAATTTATGCAAAACCCTAAGACTATTGTCAAAATTATAAGACTGGATTCAGCTTACAATAAGGCTTAAAATTCAATTATGGGTTGACCTGTTTAATAAATAGACCGGGTTGTAGTCATACATTCTGGCCTGCTCAAGTTGACCCCAATTCTAATTTTACTTGTGTAATATTTTTTTCTTAATTTCTTTTATTTATTTGTATAATCTTCTTACCCTAAATTTATTTTTTTATTAATAAGCAAATAAAAATTTTTAATTAAAACAAGTTATCGAGTTGGGCTCAAATTTATCGGACTCAAACCTGTCCCATTGACCCGTTTTGACATCCTAGCCTGTAAGCATCAAAGAAATAATAGTCAACTACAAGCCATGACTAGGGGGTGGCTGATGGCACTGTTAGTAAAGTGAGC
>NW_021475446.1:0-601 GCF_001605985.2 Dendrobium catenatum | reverse complement strand
TGACGGTACCTGTTACAAGAAAAGAGCAGTTTGCTTTTCTCCCATCCGGGGATACTTATGAATTGTTCCGGCCACACAAAGAAGAGAGTACACCAGGCTCACCTGGCCTCATCGTGTGCGTCAAACCGGGTTCCCTCCTACCACGCTCACCAAAGGCGTGCTTAGGTGGTTTGCCGGCTCGACACGCATGTCGAGACAGGAGGGGTCGCTTACTTACCTTGTCGTAGGAGTCGCACCGGGTTCCCTCCTACCACGCTCACTAAAGGCGTGCTTAGGTGGTCCGCCGGCTCAACACGCACGTCGAAGTAGGAAGGCGAGGGAAGGCGACTGTCCGCCTCGTCGTAGGCGTCAGACCGGATTCCCTCCTACCACGCTCAATAAAGGCTTGCTTAGGTGATCTACCGGCCCGTCGTACAAGCCAAGGATGGAAGCCTGAGTTTAGGGATTATACCTTCGCGGGCTTTGACGGTGGTTGAGGCTCGTGGACCGAGGCAGGAGAAGCATGCATATTTTTTTATAATTAATATTAATTATAATGTTAATTATATAATTATAATTAATAATTAATTACTAATTATTAATTAGTTTATAATTAATATAT
>NW_021475445.1:0-304 GCF_001605985.2 Dendrobium catenatum | reverse complement strand
GCTTTTCCCCTTACCTTTCTCCCCCACTTTGTAAATTGCAGGCAATTTGAGATTTGTCTAGCTTACCTATGTTCACTTCTTTTTTCGAAAGAGAGGAAGAGGAAACCCCGACTTTCGAAGCGATCGGTGAAAGCACAAGCAGTCTACTAGAATGTATAATTAGGCTTGAGCACAAGGAACTTCACTCCACAATTGAAAGAGAAAGATGAGATAAAGATCGATTTGAGAACAGACGATCTGCGGCATATACTATTTCCATGACATGAGAGAGAATCCGCTTTGTCGGATTTTCTTGACTTTCACG
>NW_021475444.1:0-318 GCF_001605985.2 Dendrobium catenatum | reverse complement strand
GAAAAATAATGAATGTTTGCTATCATCAAAATCATAGATCCGCAATAATCTCCCCCTTTTTTATGATGACAAAACATTTCAATTTGAATTTTCATAAAAGTAAATCCTCCTAATCTCCCCCTTACTAGAATAAATCCTTTTAAAAAAAATAAGGGAGATAAAAAAAATTTTGTTGTTTTAAATTTTAAGATACAAACATGAAACAGTACAAAAATTCAATAATACGTTCTCCCTCTTTGAGATTATCAAAAAGAGAGGAGGCACAAATAAAAAATTAAACAAAAAAAACGTTCCCTGATCTAGTGAAAAAACAAAAAT
>NW_021475443.1:0-281 GCF_001605985.2 Dendrobium catenatum | reverse complement strand
ATCAATCGCCAAATCCACTGCACCCTACAATAGCATCATGGCCATTTGAATGTTGGGGTACTGATGTTATCGGGCTGATAGAGCCGCTATCATCAGCAGGACACCGCTTCATCTTTGCAGAGACCGACTACTTCTCGAAGTGGGCAGAAGCGGCCCCATTCAAAGAATTTACGTCTGAGCACGTAATCAACTTCTTCACCCACAATGTTGTTTACAGATTCGGTGTGCCACGCCGCATAATCTTAGACAACGGAACTGCTTTCAAGAGTACAAAAATCTAT
>NW_021475442.1:0-355 GCF_001605985.2 Dendrobium catenatum | reverse complement strand
TTAATATATTTTAATTAGTTTTTAAAAAATATATTAAATTACTTAAAAAAAATTAAAATTTTAAGAAATAACCATCATCATTGGTCAACCATCACTAGTGACGAATGCTACGATCATCACCTCTTCAGTCATCATCATTGCCAGCTGATGATCGTCATGACGATCATATAAATCATCTTATTTGATTTTCAGTAAAAACAAATATGATCTATCTCTCAAATTAAAAAATAATAATAATAAAAACAAAATGATCGCCAATGGCCTGGGGTTTAAGTGAGTTGAGCCGACTCGAGCTCGACTCATTTATGAGTTCGACTCATTTATGAGTTCGCGAGTCAAGCTTATCGAGCTCACG
>NW_021475441.1:0-258 GCF_001605985.2 Dendrobium catenatum | reverse complement strand
GAGAGAGAGAGAGAGAGAGAGAGAGAGAAGGATCAAAATGGTTCCTCATCTCTTTGTAAGAGGCCAAAATGGTCCTCAACTCTTTTGAGGGATCAATTTTGATCCCTTAGCTTCTTAAAAAGGGGTCTTTTTGATCCTAACATTAAATTTTGGGGTTAATGATGATAAATCAAGATGAATTTTAGTCATTTTTTGATTAAATTATTTATTAAATGTTATTTCTAAGTAATAGTAATAAAAAAATTATTAGACATTTCT
>NW_021475440.1:0-305 GCF_001605985.2 Dendrobium catenatum | reverse complement strand
AAATGCTAAGGATAACTTTATAGGAGAGTCTAGAGTTTTTATTTTATATCAATGTAATTTGTTTAAAAGTTAGGAGTTGTGAAAGTTAGTCTTTAAGTTGGGATACATGTACCTAAATTTGGATTCCAAAGAGGAAAGGGTACCCCTCAGGGGGATAGTCCTTTTTTTTTGGAAGCTCAATTTTGGATCACTTTAATACCCAAAGGCGAAAGCATAACCTACCATCAAGAGGAGAGATTCCTTTTCCATTTGGGTATCCAGATATGACGAACCCAAGAAGTTCAAAGAGGAGAAGACCGAGGAAT
>NW_021475439.1:0-285 GCF_001605985.2 Dendrobium catenatum | reverse complement strand
TTCAAAATTTCACAGCTTCAAGCCTCTAACATGATCCAGCTCGGGTCGGGTCAACCTGGCAAACCCGACGGATCGGGTCCGGGTCAGACTTTTCTACCCGTTTACATATCCGGGTCGGGTTAGGGTTGACCCGTTTGAACCCCGGGTCAGTTCGGGTCCGACCCGTACCTAACCCTAAATTCGATTTTGACAACCCTAATCACAACGATTTTTCTAGTGTTGTAAGATTTCATTTTGGGAAGCCATTCCTTACTATAGTGGGCCTTTAAGTCCCATCAACTAAAT
>NW_021475438.1:0-245 GCF_001605985.2 Dendrobium catenatum | reverse complement strand
TGACTCCTAAATAAATTCTTGATTGTTGTAGGTAAAAATATATTTTTCAAAATTTTGAGTTATAACATTGCATACCTCTTTTTGAAGGTGTGTTGGTGCATCATAGCTCAACAAAGTTTGCAAAGGACGCCAACATTAGTTAAATGGGAAGGGAACTTAACCTCTGCCTTGTTCCTTGCATCTCCTTCCTTCCTAGCTTTAGACGATCCACAATGCAATTTGACATTCGCTGGAAGGGCAATAAG
>NW_021475437.1:0-382 GCF_001605985.2 Dendrobium catenatum | reverse complement strand
AACGGCGTAGGAAACCATTTCCGACGGCTATTTACCGCCGGCGGAGCGGTCTATAAACCGCCGGTTAAAACCGCCGGTATTTGCCATTTTTCCTGTAGTGGAAATAAGTTGAAGTGATCAAGCTGTTGTCAAATTTATTTAAATTATCTGCAAAATTTTTGTTAGTAATGAGTGATATTTTTGTTAGAGTCCGAAGCACCATCCGATTCACCAGCTAACCAGTTAATTTGGTTCCTAATCTCCAAACCAGAACAATCACCCAAACAGTTAGCCATAGATTGCGAATTAATCAAATTCACAGGGACCTCAACAATCATGTTCACAATCGGAGCACATTCCTCACTAACGTTAAGCAAATGAGGCACCGCCTCACCCATATCCG
>NW_021475436.1:0-220 GCF_001605985.2 Dendrobium catenatum | reverse complement strand
TATGGTCTTATTTCATGGATTCCATTGCCATCTGATTATTCTTATTATTTTACTCTTGTTCTTGCTTCTTTTTTGTCTCCTTTTGAGAATGCCTTTTATTTGCTGTGTTTTAGTTGGAGGAATTATTATTCCCTTTTTTACATTGGCAAGAACTTGATTCTTTTTGGAATGGTAGGTGGCTGCCCAAGTCTATCTTGTTTTGATATTTATTACCTGCATG
>NW_021475435.1:0-531 GCF_001605985.2 Dendrobium catenatum | reverse complement strand
ACCTAAGGTTGGGTGATGCCCTTCCTTAGACCCAAAGTAAGGTATTCCCTACTTTGGTTTCTAGTTAATTTGCCTAATTAGAGAAAGTCTTCTATCAGCATTCCTATAGGCCTAAGGTTGGGTGATGCCCTTCCTTAGACCCAAAGCTAGGTATTCCCTACCTTGGTTTCCTAGTTGATCTGTCAATTAGGAGTAAGTCTTCTATTTGCATCCTATGGACCTAAGGTTGGGTGATGCCCTTCCTTAGACCCAAAGTTAGGTATTCCCTACTTTGGTTTCCAATTAATTTGCCTATTTGGAGTCAGCATCCTATAGGCCTAAGGTTGGGTGATGCTCTTCCTTAGACCTAAGATTAGGTATTCCCTACTTTGGTTTCTCCAGTTCTCTTGTCTAATATGTGTAAGTCTTCTATTAGCATCCTATAGACCTAAGGTTGGGTGATGCCCTCCCTTACACTCTTAAGATTCTACTTTTGTTCGGTCAACGCCAATGTGGGCAGCAGAAGTTCCTTCTACCACACACATTGGGGGT
>NW_021475434.1:0-227 GCF_001605985.2 Dendrobium catenatum | reverse complement strand
AGTTTTTTTTTTTTTTTTTTTTGAACCTCATTTGCCAAATTGTGAATTCTTCTAAATTGGGAAAAGATAGAATGGAATTAATCGCTAAAAATTCTGGAAGATCGATTTTAGCTTTAGCATATGAAGCTTTATTTCAAACTAACTAGCGGGTTCTGAAAGTTCATTAGGGATGTTAGGCCCTATAGAACTGTCCCAAAGCTAATTAAAAGAGAGGTGAATTGGAAAAC
>NW_021475433.1:0-892 GCF_001605985.2 Dendrobium catenatum | reverse complement strand
GCACAGTTAAGCTCCTCATTTAACGGTTGGGATTGAATGGTCAATAGGCATTGATGTTTTTTACTCTTTAATTCTAAAATAGAACTAGAGAGATAATTAGAGGAGGCCTAAATTTTGTTTTTCAAAGTCCTTTTAAGACAATGTAAACTATGATAAAAAGAAGCAATAAGACTTCTGGAAGTCCTAATAGTAAAGGCCGAATAAACATCATTCTAGAAACCTTTCATGTTGACCCAATAGTTCTTAAACATAAACCTAGAGTAAATAGGTTTATCATGAGAGGGTATGAAAATTAAGGGGAAGTGGTCAGAGCTAGAGGGAGGTTTAATCTTGTAATATGCATAAGGTAAGAAATCCAATAAAGCAGAGTTTATCAAAACTCTATCAAGCTTGATGTGGATAGGGTTATCTACCCTTTGATTGTACCAAGTGTAAAAAAGCACAATCGAAGATAGATCTTGCACACCACAATTAAAGATTATATTATTCAGCTCTTCAAGTCTGCCATCAGATAATTGAGAACCACCAGCTTTTTTTGATTCAAGTCTACAACAATTAAAATCACCACGGATAACCCAAGGTTGGTCCCGAGTAGGGATTAAATCTATCAATTGATTACGAAGGCATCTGCACTCATCCACACTATTGGCAGCATAAATAACTGAAAGGTAAATGGGAGGGCATGCACCTGCAAAAAGAATAACATGAATAAGTTATGGTGTAAAAAGTAAGTAGGAGAAGGAAAAGAAAGAAGTGCACCATTTTAACTAGATTCTAAAAGTGCTCAGATGGCACTTGAAAGTTTGTTAGGGATGTTAAGCCCTTATGAACTGGCCCAAGGCAAACAGAGAGAGTGGTGAATTGGATAACTTTAAAATCAAAGATAAAACTC
>NW_021475432.1:0-279 GCF_001605985.2 Dendrobium catenatum | reverse complement strand
GAAAACCTTTCACGAAAACAAAAATTTCGAAGAATAAACGAAACAAAAACTTAAAAATAAAAAGGAAAAACACAGAAACACAACATAAAAACACGAAAGGCTCTTAACCATTATCTCTCTCATGGTCCGATGCTTTAAAGACCAGATCTTCCCACGAGATTTTTTGTCTTTCATTATTTCTCCAGTTCAAATTTTGCTTCGCCATGCCCTTTTCTATTGTAGGAAGAATTCTTTAATTAGGACACTGATTTTTTATATGTCCAGGCTTCCTACATCGAA
>NW_021475431.1:0-290 GCF_001605985.2 Dendrobium catenatum | reverse complement strand
TTCAAGAGCAGGTGGTTTCCTTTGTACTTTTTTTTTTTTAACTTAAAAAAGATGTATATTTAAAAGGTAGATTTGGTTTCCTTTCCTTCTTTCCTTTCCTTTTTTTTTTCTTTTGGTTTCCTTCCTTTTCTTCCTTGCCTTCATTCCTTCCTTCCTTCCTGGTTTCCTTCCTCCTTCCTCCTTCCTTCCTTTTCCTTTCCTTCCTCCCTTTCCTTTATTTTTTTTTTTCCTTTTTTTTCCTTGCTTTTGGTGTGGAATGTTGGCCATTAAAAGAGAAGCATAATACTAAG
>NW_021475430.1:0-238 GCF_001605985.2 Dendrobium catenatum | reverse complement strand
GTCTCCAACCAGCAGCAGGAGCAGTTCGCCAAAGCTTGTTAATATCAATATCCTTCAATGAAGACAATAAAATTTGGGAAATACTACAAGTGCAAAAAAATGTAAACAGAAACCTACCAAAGTATGGTAAGTTCATCAACTGCATCAAATGAATGCAACAACAACAACAACAACATCAAGCCTTTGTCCCACTAAGTGGGGTTGGCTACATGAATCCTTTTTCACCATTGTGTCCGGT
>NW_021475429.1:0-273 GCF_001605985.2 Dendrobium catenatum | reverse complement strand
CAAATTTTATATAAAAAAGAAGAAAGAACAAAACAGGGAGAAGTGTGTGGATAGAAGACTTCAAGAATTCAATCATTTATAGTCATAAATACTGCATAAGATAAGATTTTTTTATGGCAAAATATATATTTGAAGAATAAAATTGTGTGTGGCTTTATTTGTCTATTATTTTCTAGTTCTCATTGATTTTCACCAATTTCTATTTCTATGACAAGATGTAGCAAAGTATTTGTTCTATTTATTAAAAATAAAATCTTTATTATTTCTATTATA
>NW_021475428.1:0-260 GCF_001605985.2 Dendrobium catenatum | reverse complement strand
GGTTCGAAACCGATCCTTCTATACGGGTCAATAGAAGTCGACAGGGTTCGAACCATTAAGCAAATATATGGTCATGACGACTAGAATATTTGTTTTAATACATTCATATTAGGCCTTCAAAGCCTAAAATCAAAAGAATTCACTTTCAAGGGCATAAAACCTATGAAACCCGATCCTCGAGTAACAACTTGGTCGAGTTGACAGGGTTCAATCATCAAAATGAAAATGACCCCGAACACCCCGATGATGGCCGTGTTGAA
>NW_021475427.1:0-266 GCF_001605985.2 Dendrobium catenatum | reverse complement strand
GTGTAGCCTTGACTTTTGTGTGGAAAAAACTATATTAGAACATAATAATCAAAAAATTCTTATGATAAATTAAATTTTTTAGAATTTATTTTAAGATAAATACATTTGAACATTCTAAAAAATCGACAATGAAATAGAATTAGAGATCAGAGAGTCAATGATATTTTAATATACACCTATATCATCCTCATTAGAATTTCTAATCAATCATGACATTTATGACTTATAGGAAGATCTAATAAAGAGGATCAATAGTGTATGGATCC
>NW_021475426.1:0-200 GCF_001605985.2 Dendrobium catenatum | reverse complement strand
GCTTAAATAAAAGCCTCAACTCCATGCATAAATTCATCTATTAATCCTATTCGACCCAGTAATAATATGTTATACATCCAATATCTCTCTTATTGGATAGTCATTTGGATGTTAAAGCAAATGTTCCATACATACGGTGAAATCAATTATTAGAAAATATGCAGCCTTAAATCTCATTTAAATCTAAGAAAGAAATATCA
>NW_021475425.1:0-274 GCF_001605985.2 Dendrobium catenatum | reverse complement strand
TTTATGTAGAGTATCGGTAGACTCTAACATATCAATATGAATCATCAAATTAACTTCAGAATTAACATCTCTAATTTAAGAAAAACCTGAATCTGAAATGTTGTGAAGATTTGAATTTTGAGCTATATTCGGCTCAACTAACATAATTGAATTTCTGCTAACTGCAAATTCATCTTTTTCCTTGATTTTAGCAGTATTTCTATCTGAATTTTTGGCTGTTTTCAATGGCCGGAGATTTGAATTCCGGCGGGCTGGTTGAACTTCTGTTCCTTGA
>NW_021475424.1:0-354 GCF_001605985.2 Dendrobium catenatum | reverse complement strand
AATATTAATAAGAATGTATATATTAAATAATATTTAATTATTTTATTAATATGTTGGAATTTTTTTCAAAAAAACTAATTCAATTTATATTAAGATTGATGAGTGCTTGGGAGTGATTTTAAATATATCAAAAATTTTGTATTCACATAGGATATGTACAGCTCTTTATTGATATAAATTATATTGTCCAAATAATATTCATTATCAAATCACTTTTGAAGACTTGTTTAGTCATGTCATTATGACAATAGTAATCAATATCATGATTTGTTTTTTTTTTTTTCAACTCACATAAATGAGATCTAATGGCCTTGATAAATAAATTGAATACTTTATTTAAATGAGTGTAATCAG
>NW_021475423.1:0-266 GCF_001605985.2 Dendrobium catenatum | reverse complement strand
AATACAGATCTCAACCGGAGGGGTTCCCAAATATTTTCAAATGTCTTCCAAATATCCACAGTCTATTTCAAATATTCCAAAGCTCCACCCAAAATACCCATAGAAATCCAAAACTCCACAAAAATTCCAAAATTCCAAAAATATTTAAAAATGAAACTATCCATACGCTTAAAGCAAAATCCATCCACCATTCACAACAATTTGCCGAGGTGGACAAATTAAAATTTCATTCAGCTCACATAGAGCCAAATGCCTAGTCGAAAATA
>NW_021475422.1:0-299 GCF_001605985.2 Dendrobium catenatum | reverse complement strand
CGACTAACGTGTCGGGCCGGCGGTCTACCTATGCACTCCTTTATTGAGCGTGGTAGGAGGGGCAACCAGCACGACATCTGTGTTGAGGTAAGCGAGCGACCCATGCCATTCTGTCTCGACATGCGTGTCGGACCGGCGAACCACCTAAGCACGCCTTTGGTGGCCGTGGTTGGAGGGAAACCGGTTCGACGCACACGGCGAGGCCAGGCGAGCCTGGTGTACCCTTTTCTTTGCTCGGCCGGAATGATTCATAAGTACCCCCAGGCGGGGGGAAAGCAACTGCTCTTTTCTTGTAACAG
>NW_021475421.1:0-668 GCF_001605985.2 Dendrobium catenatum | reverse complement strand
TTTTTATTTTAAATTAATTTTGAGGAGCTTTTAATTTTCTTATGCTAAGCACCCTAAATCTTACAAAGTATTTCTTTTAATTTATTTTTTATTATTATGAATTAATGAAAATTTAAGTATAAAATTGTGTCATCTTTGGGTTCTTTAATTAACAAACCAATTGAACTCCAAATACAATAAAACTTAAAACATAGGTTCATCTAAACATGAGCTTTAAATACACTAAATTTGGATTCAACTAAACCTTCCTAGGTGTCATAATCAAACATTAAAGATAACTGCTTATATAACTTTGATGATTTAATTTAGGCAATCTATTGACAAGATTTGGGTAAAATACCCTTATATAGACATAAACACATCACAGATATTTCAAGACATAATTATGTGTAGATTGAGAGCTATGAATTTTCGATTTTTTTATCAAATTGTAACCCATAACTTTGAACATTCAATTGACCAAAATTCATTGATCACCAAGGCCCAAGAAAATTAAGCTTTGTATCATACATACCATAGTTTCTGCTGTCCAAATTGGAGCTCAATTGGACCACTAATTAGGGAGTAGTTAAATAATTTCAATGGGCATTCAAACCAAAATTACTCTCTAAATAATGGTCAAAAGGGTTTTAAAATATTTTTTGTAAAAATAAACATTGGTTATATTT
>NW_021475420.1:0-954 GCF_001605985.2 Dendrobium catenatum | reverse complement strand
GTGTTTGCTTATGTGCTAGATTTCAATCAGATCCAAAGAATCACATTTAATAGCAGTGAAAAGGATATTAAGATACTTACTAGGAACCCAGAACTTATGAATTTGGTATCATAAGTTTAGCTCTTCATTTGAAATTATTGGTTATTCAGATTCTAACTTTGTAGGCTATATAGTGGATAGGAAAAGCACTTCTGGAACATGTCAATTCATTTGAAATTCATTAGTTTCATGGTATAGTAGAAAACAAAATTCAGTAGCCCTATCTACTGCAGAAGCATAATATATTGCATTAGGAAGTAGTGTGGCACAAGTAATTTGGTTAAAACAATAGTTGATTGATTTAGAATTAACTATAGGTACTATTCCAATTTATTGTGACAATACTAGTGCTATTTGCATTTCAAAAAATCCTATTCAACATTCTAGAACCAAACACATTGACATAAGGCATCATTTCATAAGGGATCATGTATCCAAGGGAGAAATTGAACTTACTCATGTTTCAACTAAAAATCAACTAGCAGACATTTTTACAAAACCTTTAGCCTTTGATACTTTCAGTACATTAAGAACAAGTCTTGGTGTAATTGACTTGAATGCTTAAATAAAAATATTTTTGCAATATTGATATTTATGTTTTCATAGTTTATGTTTTTATGATTTTTGTTTTTATGATTTTTTTTTGTTTGTTTTGAGTGAATTTATTTTAGAGTCTGTGCATTTGTCATAGTGTATTGTGATTTGTGTTTTGTTTGATTTTCTTTAATAAAAATCCAAAAATGTGGAAATCGTCCTGGACGAAATTTTTCATACGGGACGATGTGTGTAAAATTAAGTTTGCAAGAATTCTAACCGTCTTAAGAGCAGTTTTTAATGTAGTTTGTCTGTACGATCTGAATGATCATCCAGGACAAAAAATTTTTTCTCTCAAACGTCGGGACGATTGAATGCAGC
>NW_021475419.1:0-289 GCF_001605985.2 Dendrobium catenatum | reverse complement strand
GATGATTGATATGATCATATCGTCCTAGACGATCGCAAGATCGGCCAGAACGATCCAGTTAAAAATGTTAAGTTACTTCAAGACGATAAATATCGGCCAGCTCGTATCCAGGGCTATTCTCAGGATGATTTTCCTATGATTTGAACTGATCGGCCAGGACGATCCCAGGACGATCATGAGATCGGCCTGTACGGTCAAGCCAATTTTGAATCGTCCAGTCTTGCATCCAGGGCGATGCTCTGGCTGATCTTTTGAGTTTTATACTGATCGGCCAGGCCGATGTCCATAT
>NW_021475418.1:0-571 GCF_001605985.2 Dendrobium catenatum | reverse complement strand
CCAAAGACTAATGGTGATTCCTTGTGCTGTCTTGTGGCTTTTGTGGGAGAAACGAAAAAATTGCAAGCATAAGGTAATCAAGATGTGCCATGAAAGGATTATTAGTTCTTTTAAATACAGAATTCAACAGTTGTATGTGGCTGAGGTGCTTACTGTGACTTTGGTGAGCTTATCCATGATGATAACGGGAGATTTTTATATTGTTTTGGTGCTACTTTCCCTTCCCAGGACATTGTAGCTGCTAACATCAATGCTCTTTATACTGGCTTAAAGGTAAGTTTTGCATTGCTTTTTTAATCCTTATGGATTGAAACTGATTTCAAGACCCTTTTGATATTATCATTCAGGATAAAAGTGTCAATCTTAATAAATATTATGCTCTATAAAGAGTTAAAGTCAATGCTTGGCATGCTTATTTATAAAGGCTGTTAACGTTTGTGTTGTTTGGCTGGCTAAATCAGGGTCTACTAGCTGTGATTTAATGTCTTATTATCACGCGAATGTTTCTCAATTCCTTAAAGATAGTATCATTTTGGATGCTGCTGGATTTCCTTACATTTGTTAGCTATGG
>NW_021475417.1:0-233 GCF_001605985.2 Dendrobium catenatum | reverse complement strand
TTAAAATTAAAATAAGTTGTTTAAATTAGCAGGTCGCACTCATTAGAAGACTTGAAGACTCTTTTATGGGATCGATTTGCTCTCCCAAATCTCCTCGCCGTCGATTTGATCCAGCCGAGTCGAGCACTCCCTTACCTCCCGGTATCGGGGAGGGGATGCCTGGAGGTTGTCGAAATTTTCTCAAAAATTCAGGACTTAGAAAATTTTTGGACTTATACGAATTTTTGTGAAAA
>NW_021475416.1:0-404 GCF_001605985.2 Dendrobium catenatum | reverse complement strand
GTTATTAAAGATAAAGATAAGCTTGATGATGTGTCATGAGGTGTCATGATAATTATCATTTTAATATAGATTAAAAAATGTTTCATGAATTATGAAAAGGAGCTTATGAAAGATGTGAACGTTTCTTCTAAAAGGGAATTAAGTTCTACATGAACGGTAGAAGATACTTGATTTTTTAATGAGAAATAGAACAATATAAATGAGAAGAGTATTAGCCTCGTAGTCTTTTCTTTTTGAATGATTTAATTGTGTTGAGATCACAAATTACATTCAAAAGAAAGAGGGTTCATCAATAATTGATTGATTGTGCCCACTCATTAAAATATATTTGCTGAGGTGATTAGAAGAAGAAGACTTACGGTCTCAATCAACATTTTGACAAAGAAGATTTACAATCTCAATCA
>NW_021475415.1:0-275 GCF_001605985.2 Dendrobium catenatum | reverse complement strand
TGTATGTGGAGTCATGGAGTTGATTTAGGAATTGATTTAAATCTGAAATTAAATTTATATTTCATTAAATTAGAGGCTTCCTAAATGGGATTTATTAGGGAGGGAAATATTTAAAATTCAAATATCAAATTGAATTCAAATGAATTCACCTTCCTAATTGAGGGAGGTTATTTTAGGAAAGTATTTAAGGTTGATTCGAATTTTGAAATTCAAAATTCAAAGATCATTGGAGACGGGGCCGGCGACTAGTGGAAGTGAGGGGAGGCCAGCGGGGA
>NW_021475414.1:0-250 GCF_001605985.2 Dendrobium catenatum | reverse complement strand
GGTGCGGTAGAGAACCGTCATCCTTTTACACTATCCCTAGTGTTGGTAGAGAACCGTCCTTCCTTTCACATTCTCCCGGTGTAGGCAGAGAACACTTCATCCTTTCACACTCTCTTATTATAGGCAGAAAATCCTTCGTCCTTTCACACTCTCCTAGTGTGGATAGAGAATCCTTCATCCTTTCATACTCTCCTAGTTTGGGCAGAGAACCCTTCGGCTATTCACACTCTCCAAGTGTTGATAGAGAACC
>NW_021475413.1:0-232 GCF_001605985.2 Dendrobium catenatum | reverse complement strand
GTAGTCCAGCCAATAAACTTCATCTTTAAGGTGGTTGTTGTGTTTCAAAGGATTTGTTAAGTGTTTTAAACATTAAGCCAATATTTCCTGAATTTTAGAATGATTTTGAGTTTTATGAATTATTGAATATTTTAATCGCTTAATTAAAGGGTCAAAAGTTGACTTTTTGATTAAGCTCAAATTCTGAAATGTTTGTATTTTATTAAAATACTAGACCTTACTACGATCTGTT
>NW_021475412.1:0-369 GCF_001605985.2 Dendrobium catenatum | reverse complement strand
AAAGTGAGATAGTGCCACGAAGGGCTTTGTCAACCACTAGCACGTCTAATCCTAAGAAAATTATGAATCCGAACAAAAGGAAAAGAAAATTGGATTAAACTAGGATTATGCCACGAATGACGTTGCCCACCACTAACTCGTCTAAACCTAAGGAAAGGATTCTAGGAAGAATCCTAACCTAATGAAAATGAAAATTGGATTAAAACAAGGATGGTGCCACTAAGGGCATTATCCATCACTAGCACTTTTAATCCTAGAAAAAGATGGAATCCTAATCAAAGTAAAAAAAAAAATTGGATCAAACTAGGATTGTGTCACAAAGGACATTATCCACCACTAACATGTCTAATCCTGTGGAAAAGAAGAATC
>NW_021475411.1:0-294 GCF_001605985.2 Dendrobium catenatum | reverse complement strand
ACAAGAGCTAGCATTGAGATGAGGGAAAGGGAGAGAGAGAGAACAATAGAGATTGATAGATAGCAAGTGTTAGATAGAGCGAGAGATCGAGAGGGAGAGAGAGAAAAGAGAGGGAGAGGGAGAGAGAAAAGAGAGGGAGAGTGAAAAGAGAGTGAAAGGGAGAGAGGGAGAACAAGAGAGAGAGAGAGAGCGATAGATAGAGAGATAGCAAGAGCGAGTAGAAAGAGGGAGAGTGAGAGAGCGAAAGAGAGAGGGAAGGGTAGAGAGAGAGTGAGTGAAAAGGGAGAGATATGG
>NW_021475410.1:0-283 GCF_001605985.2 Dendrobium catenatum | reverse complement strand
GAAAAATAAAAATCATTAGGAGAAAGAATTTCTTCCTCCTTTTTTTAATTGATTTTTATAAAACAAACACAAAACTCTCAAGAAATACACATGATAAACATAAAAATTACAAAACCTACTAAAAACACAAATACTAAATACAAACACAGGACCAAGAAGACTTTGAATAAACACAAACTATCTTTTGACATCAACAAAAAGCGAAGAAAAAAAAAAGAAATATAGTAATCCCCTAAATATGAAAGTTGTTATGGACAAATCTAAAGGTCAATAAGGAAAAGAA
>NW_021475409.1:0-306 GCF_001605985.2 Dendrobium catenatum | reverse complement strand
AAAATTAAAATTGGGACCATCTGAACTACGATTCAGGCAAAATTATAGTCAAACTCATAATATCAAAAATACGAACCCAACTACACAAAATTCCACTTAATCCTAGCCCAAATGAGTCCAAATCAAAGACGCAATGCATATTTGGAAGGTTCCAACCGTAATTTCGATTACCAAATGATTTCCAAATATGAAATGCATATATTGGAATCGAGTAGCTTACAAAGAAGAACCCAACAAGCTTAAGATAACTAAATTTAAATATCATTAATATATTAAAATGTCCAATAAATGGTCTACAAATAAGGG
>NW_021475408.1:0-377 GCF_001605985.2 Dendrobium catenatum | reverse complement strand
TATGATTTGATTTCTGATTTCCATACGATATAACAATTTGATCTGATCTGTATAATTATAATTCTGATACGATTCTGTTCTATTCTGACTTGATCTGATCTATTCTGATTCAATCTGATTTCTGATTTCTGTACGTTCTGTCAACTCTGATGTGATGTATATCTATTCTGTTCTGATTTGATACGATCTGTATGATTTCTGTTCTGATTTGCTCGGTATGATTCCGTTGATCTGATTTCTGTATGGATTTCTGTTTGATGTGTTTGATGTGGATTATGAGAATTTTGATTGGAGGTTTGATGTCTTGCTGAGCTTTGTAGCTCATCCTTGTTTTCTGCGTGGTTTTCAGGTTCTGGGAAAGGGAAAGAAGTCTTGGA
>NW_021475407.1:0-234 GCF_001605985.2 Dendrobium catenatum | reverse complement strand
TCCTTAATGAGGCTGATTTTGATTTGCTTAATTATCTGAGCTAATGAACTCCAAATTGGATGAAATTTGAACCTAAGTTGTAAAATGTTACTAGGTTTACTATGTTCAAGTTTCACCCTTATTGGGTATGTGTAGAGTTTCCTAAGATTTTTCTAAGTTAACTAGACATTGTCCTTAATATTTTTCCTAGGTGACACTAGTGTTCAATTGGGTTTGAATCTTTGTTCATCTAAC
>NW_021475406.1:0-1210 GCF_001605985.2 Dendrobium catenatum | reverse complement strand
GTACAAAAAATTTGAAAATTTTGAGTGACAATCGTCCGGGACGAAATGTTTGCATACGGAACGATTTGTGTAGTGTGACAAACTCTCAGATTTTGAACCATTTGAGTGCAGTTTTTCAGTGTTTTAGTGTCACTTCGTCTGTACGATCGTCATGATCGTCCGGGATGAAATGTTTTTTAAACGACGGGATGAATGAATAAAGCGGTTGAATGAATAAGGTAGTTTTTAATACGAACTTCATACGTACAAATCTTTGGTTCGTCCGGACGAACACATGTCAGTTCGATGTAGGGGAAGATTTCAACTGCCATTAAAATGATATAAGTTCTGATCGTCCCAAGACGAACACGTGTTTGTCTGTACGATCAGTCTGGTCAAAAGTTTGTACGAAAAGATGCTTCATAAGTTGTGTTGATTTTGAAAAGCCGTTTCATTTTGATGCATTGGATCGTCTATACAAATTTTTTTCGTACAGGACGAATTGAAAATTTCGTACGGGATGAAATTTTTTAGTCTGGTACGAACGTATCATTTTCAATAAATAGAAGGGCTTTTGAACTCAACAGTCACACTCAAAACATCACTTTCAATCTCTTTCTCACTCTAGATCTTCTTCCAAATGGCAAGTTTAAGTAAGAGACAAAAGGTTCTAGTAAATAAACCATATAGAAATTCCTCTAAAAACTTCTTTTCCAAAGGAAATGAGGAATCTTTTCCTAGGTTTAGTTTGTAATGCATGCTGGATGACTCGTGCATCACACCCTCCTGAATCCTAATCCAAGAACAACTTACCTTTTAGGTAATGAACTTATTTGCCTCAACCCAGCTTGGTTTTATCCTTAACCTCGTCTATCTCTATAATAACAAAACCTTCCACTATATCCTCGCCAACATGTCATTTAACTCTGACCACTCTATAATACGTTTCTTTATCTTCAAACAAAAAGTTGAAATCACCAAGCATGACTTAGGAGCCATTTTTAATTTAAGGACAGAGGGAGCCAGAGCCCATCACTTGATCAACACTCATGATTATGCATGGTATGAACTTAATAATGTGATTAGAGGAAACAGTATGAATGAACATGTGGCTAGAGTATCCGATCTAGTTTGTAATGCACGAGTCATCCAGCATGTCTTTAGAACTTCCATAATTACTAAAGTTGGTGATAGGATTAACATTACCCCTCTTCTTTCTATGGTGACCTTC